>NC_034178.2:28907302-29207302 GCF_002021735.2 Oncorhynchus kisutch | reverse complement strand
CTAATGCTTTTGTGGATGAATGGAAGCAAGTCCCCGCAGCAATGTTCCAACATCTAGTGGAAAGGCTTCCCAGAAGAATGGAGGCTGTTATAGCAGCAAAGGGGGGGGACCAAATCCATATTAATGCCCATGATTTTGGAATGAGATTTAAGACTTTTGATCATGTAGTGTATATATGAGCATAGCTTTGGTTTTCCCCCCCCTCATCTCAAAATTGAATGGGTTTGGACTATTTACGGAGTGAGTTTATTTTCTGTCATATAAAAATGACCACAAACACTGATTGTTTATAACAAAACAAAACTACCAAAACTATTTCTGATGATGAACCTGAACAAAAATCTATTGTACAGCAGGTATAGCAAGATACGTTGTCCCAGATTTCTTACTTTAATTCTGGTAAAATAACAGTGCATGATAACAATAACCTAGAAAATGACATAGGCTTTATTAGTTGAGTGACAACCTAAATTCGCTCAAGCCATTTTTGCATTTGAATGCTGAACATCCCGTGCAGATGTGCAAGATCAGGAACAGGCTGCCTACCTTGTGTTGATCAGTGCATGAAGCTGGTCACGGTGCACAGTTTTTCCAGGCTACTGATATTGCCTGAGATTGTTCGGCATGTAGATCAATGATTATGAACAGTGACACTAAAGGAGTGGATGCATCCGGTATTTTCGGAAGGTATAAAGAATATAATTTGAGAAATATTAGTGAACCGTTGAAATTTCTGACCCATGCATACATTTGGATCGGTTTGAGGTCTGCGGACCGACGCACTCACTACTTACGCATTTGAATCGGGGACCCATGCATATCAGTGAATCGTTACATCCCTAGCTGATAGTCATGTGCATGTGGACAGTTACACCAGACTATCTCATTCTTCACCAGGTTTATAGGGTAGTTAATCTGTTGCTCAATAGAGTCCTACAGTGAGGGGCCTAAGTCCAGCAGCCCCCAGGCAGTCTGTCTCCGGTCGGCTACGCCACCAAGAGCACTGGGCTGTCACTAACGGGATTACAGACCCACCGTTTTAGACTAGTGGAGCAGCCAGACTAGGATGGACGGGGGAACAGCAGGGGTGGGGTCAGGCGGAGGTGTCATAACCTAGGGGTCAAACAGGGAAATGGTTCCAATTGTTTTTCCACCCTTCATTTTTCCCATAGTGGATTTTAGAAACACTTCAAGTTAGGGCTGTGTTTTGTGTAGGCTTACCCTGGCGTGACATTTTGATAACCATGTCAATCTCTCTAGGACAAGGTAACTTTATTATCAATATATTCAGCTCTATTTACACTCAGATTAGAAAATTCTATTAACATAAAAGTAGGCATCATGCAAGGCTACAAATCCCTGCATCTCCTCCGTCATCTGTAGCTGACACCTTTGCTCACAGTTACTGTCAATTTAAAACTTGCACAAGATGGCTCACAATTGTCAATTTTAAAGTTTTACCAAGTTAATAATTACTACATTTAGCTAACATTTTGATATTTATTCCAGAGATTCTTACCTTTGCCTCTACTCGGCAGTCTTGTCCAGATCGTGGCATTTGTAGTTGTTAGCTGCATTAGCAGCTAATTAGCATTTCATTTTTGGTGGGTGAATACAGGGGAATATATTGATAAGTTACATTGTCCTAGAGGGATTTACACTGCTGTCAAAACATCGCGCCAGGGTAAGCCTACACGGAACACCGCCCTTATTTTAACGCTTTCTAAAATCCCCTATGGGAAAAATGAATGGTGGGGAAATGATTGGAACTATTTCCCTGTTTGATCTCTACATTTATTGGGTATTATGACTCCTACTGTGGTACTCTATATGGCGAGGTCTTCTCCTGACTCCACATAGCCCTTCTGCCACTTTTCCTATACCTGTCGTCCCTTCAATTCTGAATGGTTAGGGCGGTTGTCCCCATGCCCCTCTACTCACTGTATTACATGGCCAAGCTTCTTTCCCAAGCTTGCCTTGCCTACACAGGAATTAAATCATCAACATGTATCGATCACATCTTTACAAATGCTGCAGAAATGTGCTTAAAAGCAGTATCCAAATCCATAGGATGTGTAGTGATCATAATATAGTAGCCATATCTTGGAAAACCAAAGTTCCAAAGGCTGGGCCTAATATAGTGTGTAGGAGGTCCTACAAGAAGTTTTGTAGTGATTTCATATGTCGATGATGTAAAGAATATTTGCTGGTCTCTGGGGTGTAATGTGGAGCAACCAGATGCTGAACTTGACGTGTTTATGAAACTTATTCCAGTTACTAACTGGATTGTAAACTTTCATGGTCAAAACATATTGATGCAGTAGTAGCTAAGATGGGGAGAGGTCTGTCCATAATAAAGCGATGCTCTGCCTTAACACTGTCAACAAGGCAGGTCCTACAGGCCCTGGTTTTGTTGCACCTTGACTACTGTTCAGTTGTGTGGTCAGGTGCCACAACAGGGCAGCGCGGCTGGGCCTTGGATGTACACACAGGGCTAATATTAATAATATGCATGTCAATCTCTCCTGGCTCAAAGTGGAGGAGAGTGACTTCATCACTCATTTTATTTATGAGCAATATTGACATGTTGAATGCAAGACATGCCACAAGGGGTCTCATCAGTCCCCAAGTCCAGAACAGACTATGGGAGGCACACTACTACATAGAGCCATGATTACATGGAACTCTATTCCACAACAAGTAACTGACGCAAACAGTAAAATTTAGATTTGAGGGGGAAAAAACAGATAATAAACACCTTATGGAACAGCGGGGACTGTGAAGTAACACATATTTGCATACACACACACAATAACATACCCACTATACATGCACTTTGATTTACTACTGTAGATTTTTGGTGGAGTAGGGGCCTGAGGGCGCACAGTGTGTTGTGAATGTATTGTAATGTTTTTAACATTGTATAAACTGCCTTAATTCTGCTGGACCCCAGGAAGAGTAGCTGCAGCAAATGGGGATCCATAATAAATACAAATATACACACTGATGGAGGGCAGAAAAATGCACTCCAACTGGCCAACAGAGGGCAGCACTTGTTCATTGATATATTATAGGACAGTCCTTTGAATGAAATCACGTTTTATACCTTCCGTTAATCTTTGCCCCCCTTCCTCTCCCCTCTCTCCACCTATAGAATGCTGTAATGAAGAACTGTTGCCCAGATTGGACCGTGCCAGCATTCCCCCGCCCCCTCCCCATCAGCCATAAACGGTGAGGACACAAACAGCTGACCGCTGATTCGCTAGTATCAAAGCAGGACACAATGAGAGAGACGACTTGTTTCTATCTCACTCAGACTCCTCTCTGATCCGACATCGGTGAACCCTGAAGGACAATCTTCATTCCCCACATCCTGAACCACCATGAACTCTGAAAGTCTCTGAAATGGGAACGTGTCCATGGTCCGGTCGACCGAAAGCCCCACTCCTCCTTTTGAGAGTGTAAAAGCGATTACCTACTAAGAAAGATAACTTCACTTCAGTATTTTACATCTTTGCAATATAGTGTATTTGGAGACATGGAAGTTGACTTCAGTTGTATGATTATAAATATCTTCAGACAGCATGACCACATCTGTTATTAAGTGTAAATGTTTTCAAGTGTGAATTTTTTTATAGCCATACACCTATTTCTCCATGCCAGTCATGTCAATGGTGGTAGATCAAGGTCCGTATATGTATTTTGGTTTCCCCTACATCCATGGACTTTCTCTTCTGCAAATATCTCTGATGTGACTTAATTTTATACTCAGTCACTGGGATATCATAGTTCCCATAATATATTCAAATGCCATTTTTTTGCATAATAATGCTTCAGAAAAATGGGTATTTTATAGAAGAAATATGCGGGGAAATAAGGATTGATTTCTGTCTCTTGAAGCTGAAATATATACTAAACCAACTCTAATAATGCTTCTTGTGTTTTTCTGTCAAATGATGTTCCAGCTTTTATGGATTAAATTTTAGTACATTTTCAGTATTTTGGTCATTGTATTTTGTGGATTTAACTCGTCTGACTTCATAATCGTACAGTATCATGTACAACTAACCCTATGATAATCCGAGCTAAAATTGGATGGGTACCCAGTGGAATGTCGTTCCACCACCAAGTAGGAGGAAACCGACGCACGGTGGCAATTTAATACAAAGCTATACACTACCGTTCAAAAGTTTGGGGTTACTTAGAAATGTCCTTATTTTATAAAGAAAATTACATTTTTGGTCCATTAAATTATGTAAAATTGATCAGAAATACAGTGTAGACATTGTTAGTGTTGTAAAGGACTATTGTAGCTGGAAACGGCAATTTTTTTTTAATGTAATATCTACGTAGGCATACAGAGGCCAATTATCAGCAACCATCACTCCTGTGTTCCAATGGCAAGTTGTGTTAGCTAATCCAAGTTTAGCATTTTAAAAGGCTAAATAAATGATCATTAGAAAACCCTTTTGCAGTTATGTTGGCACAGCTGAAAACTGTTCTGATTTAAAGAAGCAATAAAACTGGTCTTCAGACTAGATGAGTATCTGGAGCATCAGCATTTGTGGGTTCAAATAGGCTCAAAATGGCCAGAAACAAAGACCTTTCTTCTGAAACGCGTCAGTCTATTCTTGTTCTGAGAAATTAAGGCTATTCCATGTGAGAAATTGCCAAGAAACTGAAGATCTCTTACAGCGCTGTGTACTACTCCCTCCACAGAACAGCACAAACCGTCTCTAACCAGAATAGAAAGAGTGAGGGGCTCTGGTGCACAACTGAGCAAGAGCACTTCAAATTAGCCGAATTTGAACACTGAGCTCTGACTGAAGAGCTCAGTGACTTTCAACGTGGCACAGTCATAGAATGCATACTTTCCAACAAGTCAGTTTGTCAAATTCCTGCCCTGCTAGAGCTGCACCGGTGAACTGTAAGTGCTATTATTGTGAAGTTAGAAATGTCTAGGAGCAGCAACAGCTCATCCATGATGTGGTAGGCCACAAGCTCACAGAACGGGACCGCTGATGTGCGTAGCGTGTACAAGTTGTCTGTCCTCGGTTGCAGCACTCACTACCGAGTTCCAAACTGCCCATGGAAGCAACATCAGCACAAGAACTGTTCATCAGGTGCTTCATGAAATAGGCTTCTGTGCGGCTGCTCGGTCATGGAAATCCAAGATCACCATGCGCAATACCAAGCGTTGGCTGGAGTGGTGTAAACCTCGCCGCCATTGGACTCTGGAGCAGGGAAAACGTGTTCTCTCGAGTGAGGAATCACGATTTACCATCTGTCAGTCCGATGGACGAATCTGGGTTTGACGGATACCAGTAGAATGCTACCTCTCCCAATGCATAGTGTAATGTTTGGTGGAGAAGGGGTAATAGTCTAGGGCTGTTTTTCATGGTTCGGGCTAGGCCCCTAAGTTCCAGTGAAGGGAAATCTTTCATACAATGACATTCTGCACGATTCTGTGTTTACAAGTTTGTAACAGCAGTTTGGGGAAGGCCCTTTCCTGTTTCAGCATGACAATGCCCCTGTGCACAAAGTGAGGTCCATACCGAAATGGTTTGTCGAGATCGGTGTGGAAGAATTTGTCTGACCTGAATGGAGCTTTGATGTCAACCCCATCAAACACCTTTGGGATTAATTGGAACACATGCTGCGAGCCAGGCCTTATCGCCCAAAGTCAGTGCCCGACCTTACTAATGCTCTTGTGGCTGAATGGAAGCTTGGAAGTTCAAGTCCCTGCCGCAATGTTCCAACAGCTAGTGGAAAGGCTACCCAGAGGGGTAGAGGCTGTTATAGCAAAGGCGTGACCAACTTCCAAAAATTAATACCTTAGATTTTTGAATGAGATGTTCATCGAGCAGGTTTTCACATACTTCTGATCATGTACTGTAGCTTAATGTCACTTTAATTGCTATCCTGACTGCTTGTTCAACCCTGTGCCTTAAACAAACGGTAAATGGCTTTGTCACTTACCATGGTTGGCCACCAGGGGGTACTCTGAGCTTAAAAAGGTCCGTGCCTAATAGGCCGATCTATATACAGTGTCTCTGGTAAAAGGTTTATAGCCGTCTGACCATCCCCCTCACACCCATTTACCAAGAGGGTCTGGATTAGTAGACCTGAAGGAGGATATTTGTGTGTAATTTATTCATGAAACAAACAGATTGTGAGCGTACATGTACAGTGCATTCGGGAAGGATTCGCACCCCTTTTTACCACATTTTGTTACATTACAGCATTCTAAAATGGATTAAATAAATTCATCAATCTACACACCATAATGGCAAAGTGAAAACCAGTTTTTTTAAATGGGTGAATATGTATTACAGAACAGAAATACCTTACGAACATAAGTTCTTCAGACCCTTTGAGACTCAATTTGCCTCCGGTGCATCCTGTTTCCATTGATCATCCTTGAAATTTCTACAACTTGATTGGAGTCCACCTGTGGTAAATTCTATTGATTGGACATGATTTGGAAAGGCTGACACCTGTCCATGTAAGGTCTCACTGTTGACCGTGCATGTCAGAGCAAAAATTAAGCCATGAGGTCGAAGGAATTGTCCGTAGAGCTCAAAGACAGGATTGTGTCGATGCACAGATCTGGGGAAGGGTACCAAAGCATTTATGCAGCATTGAAGGTCCCCCAAGAACACAGTGGCCTACATTCTTAAATGCAAGAAGTTTGGAACCACCAAGACTCTTCCTAGAGCTGGCTGCCCAGCCAAACAGCAATCGGGGGGAGAATGGCGTTGGTCAGGGAGGTGACCAAGAACCCGATGGTCACTCTGACAGAGCTCTAGAGCTCTTCTGGGGAGATGGGAGAACCTTCCAGAAGGACAATCATCTCTGCAGTACTCCACCAATCAGGCCTTTATGGTAGAGTGGCCAGACGGAATCCACTCCTCAGTAAAAGGCACATGACAGCCAGCTTGGAGTTTGCCAAAAGGCACCTAAAGGAATCTAAGACCATGAGAAGCAAGATTCTTTGGTCTAATAAAACCAAGATTGAACTCTTTGGCCTTAATGCCAAGCGTCACATCTGGAGGAAACCTGGCACCATCTCTATGGTGAAGCATGTTGGTGGCAGCATCATGCTGTGGGGATGTTTTTCAGTGGCAGTGGCTGAGAGACTGGTCAGGATCGAGAGAGAGGTGAACAGAGCTAAGTTCAGCGAGATCCTTGATGAAAATCTGCTCCAGAGCGCTAAGGACCTCAGACTAGGGCAAAGGTTCACCTTCCAACAAGACAACAGCCCTAAGCACTCCCAAGACAAGGCAGGAGTGGCTTCGGGACAAGTCTCTGAATGTTCTTGAGTTGCCCAGCCAGGGCCCAGACTTGAACCCGATCGAACATCTCTGGAGAGACCTGACAATAGCTGTGCAGCGGCGCTCCCCATTCATCCTGACAGAGATTGAGGATCTGCAGAGAAGAATGGGAGAAACTCCCCAAATCAAATGTTATTTGTCACGTGCCGAATACAGCAGGTGTAGACCTTACTGTGAAATGCTTACTTATACAAGCCTTTAACCAACAATGCAGTTCAATAAATGGAGTTAAGAACATATTTACTAAATAAACTGAAGTAATTAAAAAGTAAGAAAGTAAAATTAAAAAGTAACACCATGAAATGACATAACAATAACAAGGCTATATACTGGAGGTACCAGTTCGGGGGTACAAGTTAGTTGAGGTAGTTTGTACATTTAGGTTGGGGTAAAGTGACTATGCATAGATAATAAACAGTGAGGGGGGGGGGTTGTCGATGTAAATAGTCCGGGTGGCCATTTGATTAATTGTTCAGCAGTCTTATAGCTTGGGGGTAGAACCTGTTAAGGAGCCTTTTGGACCTAGACTTGGCACTCCGGTACAGAGTACAGGGTCCGAATATTTATGTCAATATATTTAATTTTGTATTGTATGTATTTTTTTGTGCTAAATATTTTCACCAGTTTTTGCTTTGTCATTATGGCGTATTGTGTGTAGCTTGATGAGGGGGGACAATTTAATACATTTTAGAATATGGCTGTAACATAACAAAATGTGGAAAAAGTCAAGTGGTCTGAACACTTTCTGAATGCGCTGTATATGAACTACATTCCTTTGAATGGGACGCACATCTTCCCTGTTGCACTGCAAGTCATTTCCAATTCCACATGGTTTGAAATTGCACTCTCGTTTACATGACTTACAAGTCTAAGTACAGGACTGCAGTCTATGGTTGTTGGTAAAGCAATGCAACATAAAACTAACACTATGCTCAAGTGTTTTTGTGGAACTCAGCCGTATGAAACAGCTTCCTGATAATCCTTTGCTCTTCATATAGAGCGATTAATACAGAAATATTTGTTTACTTGTATTTTGAAGTATGAAAAAACAAAGACATCAGCCAGACCCAGCGCTTGCTGACGTCCCAGTCTGCTGTATCTGTTTCCTAGTCAGGGTTCTTGGTCACCTCCCTGACCAAGTCCCTTCTGCCCCCGATTGCTCAGTTTGGCCAGGTGGTCATCTCTAGGTAGAGTCTTGGTGGTTCCAAACTTCTTCCATTTAAGAATGATGGAGGCCACTGGGTTCTTGGGGACCTTCAATGCTGCATAAATGTTTTGGTAACCTTCCCCAGATCTGTGCCTCGACGCAATCCTGTCTCGGAGCTCTATGGACAATTCCTTCGACCGCATTGCTTGGTTTTTGCACTGCGCTGTCGGCTGTGGGACCTTATATAGACAGGTATGCCTTTCCGAATCATGTCCAATCAATAGAATTTACCACAGGTGGACTCCAAGTTGTAGAAACATTTCAAGGATGATCAATGGAAACAGGACACACATGAGCTCAATTCAAGTCTCATAGTAAATGGGCTGAATACTTACGTAAATAAGGTATTTCTGGTTTTTTATTAAGTTTGCACAAATTTCGGAACTGTTTTTTTGCTTTATCATTATGGGATATTGTGTGTAGATTGATGAGAAACTTATTTAATCAATTTTAAAATAACGCTGTAACGTAACAAAATGTGGAACATGTCAAGGGGTCTGCATACTTTCTGAATGCACTGTATATTAAAAGTGCGTCACAAATATATATATGGATTATGTATGCTCTAGCTAGCACACGTGAAGTAGTGAAACCTGATTTGCAAGCGCTCTTCGGTCCTTTCTCTCTGGATGCTTAGGGTATGTTAAAAATGTGACCTTTTGTTGAAAAGGAACAAATGCATCTTGTTTTACAGAACGGCACATTTGAACATTTTCTCAGACTACTGTACGGTATTGTATTCCCCTCTTTCTGTTTGCACGGCAATCCCTCCTTGACTGGGAATAAGTGAAGACCGTGCCCAACAGCCAAACAGTTTGGCCAGATGAATTCTCAATTTTAAAGAGGAACATCTACAGTGATTACTAAGCACCCCTCTCAAGGTTCCCCAGCCCATTATAAGATTATATGTAATAATGCCTCCCATTTTCATGGCTAGATCAATTAACAGATTAGTGACTGTGAACTATGGCTTGGGGAGCCTGGGCAGGGATAGAGATGTTCGGTGTGTCTAATGCCACTTTCCGAAGGGAAGGTGAATATGATCCTGACTGTAGGCAGATAAAGACAGTTGGAAGTGGAGTATTAGGTGAGCCACGGGGGGCTTTCTTTTTGTCTCCCACACACCATCATACGCTCTCGCTGTCTTGCTCTCAGAAATGTCCTCCAAATTCAATCCACACGTGCAACGCCGTGTCCTAGTGAGGATTGTGGCAGAAGATGGTTTCTTTTGTGTTGTTGTAAAGCGCTTTTCTCATTATTAAAAAAGCAATAAATAGCAGTTGTCCTTGAAAGCTTTTCTGAACAGCAAGGTCTACAGCTGTGCCTTAAATGAGGACAGACTGCAGCCCTCATAGTGTTTGGAAGTGTGTTCCACAGCCGCAGAGCTGTGCAACTGAAAGCCCCGTCACCCATAGTTTATAGTCTGTTGAAGGGACACTGACCTGGAGAAGCAAAGAGTGCATGTGGGGCAGGAGGGTAGATTGAGGTCAGACAGGTACTTGGGTCCAGAGTTTTGGATAGCTTGGTAGGTGTGAACCAGGATTTTGTAGATATTTTTATTGTTATGCTGCCATCTTATGGCTGTTGCTAAACTTTTGCATATTGTTTTGGGTAAATTTACTGGAACATTATCTCTGCAATATGACCTACTGTTGTCCTTAGGAAACCTCTCGCTCACTTTCCTGCCACTGTAAGCAGAGATGCTCATCAACTGTGGGGAGTAATTGAACAGGGATGTCTTCAGACATTTCTTCTGCTTGCGTATTATGACTGCAAGGTCAAAATGCACTGTAGGGCCCTATAGGGCCTCAACTCTGTACCTTGAAGCCAGTACCACTGCATTTTTTAATTGTTCCCCTCTTATCAGGGCCTGGTTAAGACCTGGGACACCAGATGTGTGCTATTAATTATCAGGTATGACAGAACCAGTAGGCTCCGGACCTATAGGGTAAGAGTTGAGTACCCCTGCTCTAGGGTGTCCAGAGTGGGTGAAAACACACTTTGGTGCTGACATTTCAGTTCCTTATGTTGTAAAATGCATTTTACCAAGACAAATATGATTCTTCGTGTTCTAAATTCTTCAGTGGGTTCTTTCTCTAATATTAACATATGAAAAAGTTGTTTTTCGTATTCTAATACATTCAATAATTAGCACAGAGCTCAGTATTCTCGCAGTGACTTGAGGATTTTACATGTGGTGGTTGTCTCCAAAGTTGTTTCCGCGCAGCGGCGTAGCCACGGCCTACCCAGTTCGATCTCAGGCCTACCCCCCCCCCCCCCCCCCCCCCCCAAAACATCCAACATCCAACATTGTATTTATTTTATTACATTTTTAAAAGAAACACATGTGAGATTTATTTTCGACAGGTCATTTTAATATAATGTAACAAAGGAATAGTCCGTGACAATCAAGTTGGCTTCCGACTATTGGTTACATAAAATTTAAAAAATCATACGTTTCACCTGAACAACGTCACGTGGCTAAACTTTGTAGCGCATAAAGCTAGCGAGCTCTACCACACTAGCTTACTCGAATTGACTCACCAGATAAAGTAATTTAGTAGTTCTAGCAATGGCAAACAAAATGTAGATCGCTAGGTAAAAAATTTTTTTTTTTAAAGACATCTGGAGGAAAAGGAGTGTGTGCCAGAAAATTATTTGGATCAATCAGGATAGAAGGATAGAAACAAGGATAGACAGGATAGGATAGAAACAACCGCAATCGCCATCACAACCGCCAATGCCAAATTGCCTACCCCACCGTCTCCTCTCGTTCTTGATGCTGCGGGCTGGGTGAACCTGCAGTAGGTCCACCGACAGATTTGTCTGGCGTTGATGAACCAGCCTGTCAATCAAAGCTAGCAAAGTTCCCTTCAAGTATGATAAATGGCAAGTCACGCTGCTTCTCTTCAAGGTGGTATGACCAGTTCGTGTGGATTGAGTACAGTAAAGCAAAAGATGCCATTTATTGTACGTTTTTGTAGGCACTTTCCTAGAGCAAATGTCGAATTCAGATTTATAAGAGATGGATTTAAAAACTGGAAACTCACAAGAAATGCTTGCTGCAAACACGATAATAGCAAATGACATGCTAGTGCCCTTGCACTAGGCCCCCCATGGGCCTAGAAGTCGTGGCACTGTGTTTAACCAAGTACATGGTGTTGCAAACATGGATTTTATAGAAAGAAACCTTGCACATGTTAAAGTGGTCATAGATATTGTTCTAATGTGTGCAAAGCAGGATATTCCACTCGAAGTGCGTAGAGAAATCGAAGAGGCAAACCATCTCCAGGAAGAGGGTTAGGCAGCCCTGCTGTAAACCAGCCACCTGGAACAAAGTCATACTGTGATGTAAGGGGGGGGGGGGGGTTTGTACATTGTAAATCAATGATGTCCTCAGAAATGGGTGAGACCGTAGTTCATTAGAAGGCCACCTCTTGTTCCAGTCAGTTTACCCTCCACTGAGTTACGCACACAACTACTGTAGCCTATATTATAGATTAAACTAATCAAAGTTTCCTTTAGCCCTCAATGGTACTAATTAGTTGTGAGGTGTTAGAATGATTTGATTAATTCACATGCATGGGAATCACTGTAAATACAGTAATTACAGTTCCTCTGTGTAATGTGTTTGATTACCTCATTTCACCCCAGTAGAGGTTTTTAGACCAGATGTGCCAGACAGGCATCAGACAGCTGGTCCGATGATGCGGGTGCAGGGGGTCCTGTTACATTCTGATGAATCCCTTCTATCCTGAGAGCCATTAGAATGCGTCATTCATTGACCTTTTTTTTTTTTTTCATCTCCAATTTTGATATATGATCCCCTTTTTCTCTTTCTCCACACAGCACTGTCTTGTGTTCTTTCTCTCTCTCTTTCGTCCTCTCAAGCTCTCTCTCAAGCTCTCTCTTTTTGGGGTTTTGAAATCAGCAAAAGCAATAGAACACAGCAGTCAGCAGTGATTAATTGGTTAATTGGTTCATCTCTAAATGTCAATACCTCATTAAGAGAGGCGCACTCTTCATCTGCTGTGAACCCATTCCATGATTACCTTATCCTCCCATAGTTGCTCCCCTTGTCTATCCGTGGGGGAGGATGGAGGGGGGTGGCCATATCAATTGCTCCCAATGCCTGCCTGCCTCAATAATGTCTGCCCTCCCTCAGAGGCCAATCTAACCGTGTCCTTTCCACTGTGATGTATGGCTCAGGCAATAGCCTGTACAGACCGTTCCAAGACTTTTAATCACTGATCATGGCAGTAGCTCAACGACGATGACACATTACAAATACTAAATGGTATATTGTCTCTGGGTTCCACAGGGAAACGTGATGTGGTGTTCACTCTGTTTGCCAGCTAACAGCCACCAGCTAACAGCCAACCAGCTAACAGCCACCAGCTAACAGCCACCAGCTAACAGCCATCAGCTAACAGCCACCAGCTACACCAGCTAACAGCCACCAGCTACACCAGCCAACAGCCACCAGCTACACCAGCTAACAGCCACCAGCTAACAGCCACCAGCTACACCAGCCAACAGCCACCAGCTACACCAGCTAACAGCCACCAGCTACACCAGCTAACAGCCACCAGCTACACCAGCTAACAGCCACCTACGGCTGAGAGCTGACCCTGGGCTGATCTTTGGAGTGTTACGGTCCTCTAGTGATTGACACGCTCTGCTGTTGGAAGTGCAGATTGGCTTTACTACTCTCCCTCGTCCCTCTCTCGCTCCTTCTCTACCTTCTCCCTATACTTTATCCCTCCACTTTATCCCTCCTTCCTTTCCATACCTCCCTCTCTCCCTCCTACCTTTCACTGTCCTCCCTCTCCCTGAACTTTTTTATTTTTATTTTATTTCACCTTTATTTAACCAGGTAGGCTAGTTGAGAACAAGTTCTCATTTTCAACTGCGACCTGGCCAAGATAAAGCATAGCAGTGTGAACAGACAACACAGAGTTACACATGGAGTAAACAATTAACAAGTCAATAACACAGTAGAAAAAAAAGGGGAGTCTATATACATTGTGTGCAAAAGGCATGAGGAGGTAGGCGAATAATTACAATTTTACAGATTAACACTGGAGTGATAAATGATCAGAACTTGACTCAGGGCTGCAGACTTGAGCCTTGATTTAAACCCTCAACAAAGGCTACATATATATATATATATCTGCTGCAGAGCTGCACTTAAATACTGGTGTCTTACCAGACACAGAATAAAACTCAATACTCACACCCACCCTCCTTTCTATGGAAACCCTATCCCTCTGGTATTGGTTTGTCTGCCTATGCTAGAGAGGCATGCCCTTTGCAGAGTTGTGTTTGTGGGTTGAGACTAGGACAGGGGAGGGGACAATGGGAAAACAGGATGGGGGCTGGGGAACGTTTCCTGAAATGAGGGAAATGCAGCTTGAAGCGTGAAATTCAAGTCTTTCCGAGTCCTTTTGGAAGTCTCTGCTCTGGTTCCCTGTTGTGCTCATCTGTTTTCCTGTTCTGTCGAGTTGCAGTCAGGTCTCTGGGAATAATGAATGGACTCCAGCTACGCTGTCCCACAGACACACCCCCCCTGCCTCTGTCACCCTCTTCTCTCTGGTCAGGCATAGAAGGAGGAGAGGGGGGTGCATTGAAACAGAGACAAAAATGATTTATTTTGTGGGGGGGGTCTGTCATAGTTGAAGTGTACCTATGATGAAAATTACAGGCCTCTCTCATCGTTTTAAGTGGGAGAACTTGCACAATTGGTGGCTGACTAAATACTTTTTTTCTTTTTACATAAGTATTTACATAAGTATTGAGACCCTTTACTCAGTACTTTGTTGAAGCACCTTTGGCAGCGATCACAGCCTTGAATCTTCTTGGGTATGACGCTACAAGCTAGGCACACCTGGATTTGGGGAGTTTCTCCCATTCTTTGCTGCAGGTCTCTTCAGGTCTCTCCGGAGATGTTAGAACGGGTTCAAGTCCGGGCTCTGGCTGGGCAATTCAAGGACTTTCAGAGGCTTGTCCCAAAGCCACTACTACGTTGTCTTGGCTGTGTGCTTAGGGTCGTTGTCCTGTTTGAAGGTGAACCTTCGCCCCAGTCTGAGGTCCTGAGCGCTCTGGAGCAGGTTTTCATAAAGGATCTCTATGTATTTTGCGCCGTTCATCTTTCCCTCGATCCTGACCATTGTTCCAGTCACTGCCATTGAAAAACATCCCCACAGCCATGCTTCACCGTGGGGATGGTGGCAGGTTTCCTCCAGACGTGACGCTTGGCATTCAGGCCAAAGAGTTCAATCTTGTCATCAGACAAGAGAATCTTGTTTCTCATGGTAGAGTCCTTTAGGTGCCTTTTGACAAACTCTATGGGCTGTCATGCGCATTTTATTGGGTAGATTCCATCTGGCCACTCGACCATAAAGGCCTGATTGATGGAGGGCTGCAGATATGGTTGTCCTTCTGGAAGGTTCTTCCATCCCCACAGATGAACTCTAGAGCTCTGTCAGAGTGACCATCGGGACCTTGGTCACCTCTCTGACCAACGCCATTCTCCCCCCGATTGCTCAGTTTGGCCGGGCGGCCAGCTCTAGGAAGAGTCTTGGTGGTTTCAAACTTTTTCCATTTAAGAATGATGAAGGCCACTGTGTTCTTGGGGACCTTCAGTGCTGCAGAATATTTTTGGCTACCCCCCCCCCCCCCACACAGATCTGTGCCTCAACACAATTGCTCTACGGACAATTCCTTCGACCTCATGGCTTGGTTTTTGCTCTGACATGCACTGTCAACTGTGGGACCTTATATAGACAGGTGTTTGTCTTTCCAAATCCTGTCCAATCAATTGAATTTACAACAGGTGGACTCCAATCAAGTTGTAGAAACATCAAAAGGATGATCAAAGGAAACAGGATGCACCTGAGCTAAATTTCGAGTGTCATAACAAAGGGTCTGAATACTTTTTGTTTTTGTTTTTTATTTGTAACACATTAGCAAAAATTTCTAAACCTGTGTTTGCTTTGTCATTATGGGGTATTTTGTGTAGATTGATGAGTGGGAAAATGAATTTAATAACAATAACAATGTGATGAAAGAGAAGGGGTATATAGGTATATATTTTGAGTACCATTAATTATTTATTAATATTTATTATTATTACTATTTATTACTTATTATTACTATTATTACTATTTAGTAGTTTGGCTATTTAGCAGTCTTATGGGTTGGGAGTAGAACTTTTTGAGGATCCGAGTATATATATACACACACATACTCTCTTGCAGAGTATATATATACACACACACAGTACCAGTCAAAAGTTTTGACACACCTACTCATTCCAGGGTTTTTCTTTATTTTTACTATTGTCTACATTGTAGAATAATAGTGAAGACATCAAAACTATGAAAGAACACATGGAATCATGTAGCAGCCAAAAAAGTGTTAAACAAATCAAAATATATGTTAGATTCTTCAAAGTAGCCACCCTTTGCCTTGATGACAGCTTTGCACACTCTTGGTATTCTCCCAACCAGCTTCATGAGGAATGCAGTCTTGAAGGAGTTCACACATATGCTGAGCACTTGTTGGCTGCATTTCAAAACCGCACTATGGATTTTATCCCAATAGCCAGAAGGAGGAGAAAGGGAAGCATTGAACTACAGAAATTCAGCCGTGGCAATATATACATTTTGACAATAGATATTCCGCTGGTTAAACAACTAGGATATTTATTAGTCCATCTACTAAGGTTGGATTGAATTAATTTGAGCATTCTGTTAAAGTTTCTCACAATGGTTTTATGTAAGGAAGAAAAAAATATCGATTCCCAAATATTTAAAATGGGAAACGATCGGGATTCTATAATTACAGATGTAAATCCTCCATCGAGGTCTTGAGCGACAGTCGGGCCATTTTGGTTTGATTTGTTTTATAACTAGAGATAAGCTGATTTTGTCTATGATATTAAAAACTTTTTGGAGGGATTGAGATATATTGTCAGCGTATAGTGAGATGACGTGATCTGTAGAATTGAGAGATATTGGTGTAATTTCTTTCAATTGTCAAATTTTCTGGGCCATGGGTTCCATAGACAATAAAAATAGCGGAGGTGAGATGGGATCACCTTGCCTGCTACCTCTAGTTATTCTGAAGGGAACCTGCACCGAATACAACTGGTGTAGACTTTATCGTGAAATGCTTGCTTACAAGCCCTTCCTAATGATGCAGAGTTTAAAAATTAAACAGTAACACAAGGCATACAATAAAATACACAACAATGGAGCTATACAGAGGGAATACCAGTACCAGATCAATGTGCAGAAGTACAAGGTATTTGAGGAGGATGAGTAGCAGCAGCATATGATGTGTGTGTGTGTAATGCGTATGTATGTTTATTTGTATTGTGTCGGTATGCGTATGTATGTGTGCATGTGAATGTGTGTGGGAGTGTCAATGTAGTGGGTGTGAGTGAGTGTGTGTATGTCTGTATGTGTGTATATATAGGGTAGTGAATGTGCGTAGGGTTAGTTCAAGATATTTTGAGTACCATTAATTATTTATTAATATTTATTATTATTACTATTTATTACTTATTATTACTATTATTACTATTTAGTAGTTTGGCTATTTAGCAGTCTTATGGGTTGGGAGTACAAGCTATCTTGGACCCTGTTGGTTCGAAAGCCGATGCTCTGGAACAATTTGCCGGACAGTAGCAGTCTATGGCTTGGGTGGCTGGAGTCTTTGGCAATTTGTCAGGCCTTCCCCTGAAAATGCAAGATATAGAGGTCCTGGATGGCAGTGAGCTCGGCCCCAGTGATGTATTGGCCTGTCCACATCACCCTCTGTAGCGCATTGCGGTCAAGGGCAGTGCCTTTGCGATACCAAGCGGTGATGCAGCCAGTCAAGATTCTCTTGATCGTGCAGCTGTAGAACTTTTTGAGGATCCGAGTCCCGTGCCAAATCTTTTCAGCCTCCTGAGGGGGAAGAGGTGCTGCCGCGCCCTCTTCACGACTGTGTGGGTGTGTGTGGACCATGTTAAGTTCTTAGTGATGTGGACACTAAGGAACTTGAAGCTCTCGACCCGCTCCACAACAGCTTTTTTGTAAAACAGAGGGATTGGTATATACAGTGAACAAAAAGATAAATGCATTTTTTTTTTAAATGCACACAAAAAAAGTGTTGGTCCCATGTTTTATGAGCTATATAAAATATAGAAATGTTTCATACTCACAAAAGCTTATGTCTCACAAACTTGGCAATATATTTGATTACATCAATGTTAGTGAGAATTTCTCCTTTGCCAAGATAATCCATCCACCTGATTTTCTTATATGAACTGTAACTCAGTAAAATCTTTGAAATTGTTGCACGTTGTGTTTATTTTTGTTCAGTATAGTATTTTAATCATATTAGGTGAACCCTTATTTTGATCACACAATACAATTCTACTGTGTCCTGTTTCTGTCCTAGATGGTCAGAAACACATAAAGCAATTGGTACTGTTGTGTTTTCGGCTGTATCTGAGAAGGAGCAGAGGCTGACTGAGTCATCTGGCACAGCCATCAGAGCTCATAGTCAGTGCGTACGCCCCAGGGATAACCAACCTCCCTCTGAGCCTTTGAGCTCAACTCACTGCATGGGCTTTGGCCACATTATTCCCCCCCTGTTAAAAAAATCCATTTTAACCCTAATGACTGCCTACCCTGCCCGCATGCTGCTCTCGTTTTGGTTGCTTTGTCAACACAAATAAAAAGTCACATGAAAGCACCTCTCATAAACAACAACGCTCCAATACAACATAACACAGCCCCCCTCATTTAACTCCCGGAAGCCGCAGGGTCCAAGTTGATGGCCTTTTCTAGAGCTGTGTAAACAAACAGCGAGACACTTGGCCCCCTACCTCTGCTCTGGTCTCCCCACTGAAGGGAACACAGCATGAGCATAGAGGGGAAGGAGGGAGGGAATCTGGGGGATTGAGGTTAAAGGGGGAGGGGTTAGACCAACGCCCTCTGTACTGAAGCTACAGTTCGGTTCTGCTGCAGTTGTGAGGAGGAAGACTGTGGCCTCTCTAATCCAGCCATGGATGGTAAGGCAGCTGGGATAGAATGATGGAAGGAAGGAGAACGAGAGAGTGAAAAAAAGAGAGGATGTTTAAGGAGCTAGGTTGGGGGTGGGGTGAGGAGTCGAGAGCACCCTTCTCACACGAACACATCTCCTGCAGAAAGCCAGCACTTCTCTCCTCTGGGGCTCAACAAGACATGGTACATTCACCCCAAACCCCTTCCTGTCCAATGATATGCTTCACACGTTGTTCGAATCAGATGAAACCATTGTTGATACACACTGAGGTAACATGACACCTCAAATTAATCAAATAACATATTATTTGTGCATTTGCACTGAATAAAATGGGTGTAGACTTTACTGTGAAATGCTTGCTTACGAGCCCTTCCCAACGATGCAGATAAAAAAAATAAAAAATAAACAGTAACACGATGAATAAAATACACAAGAATAAAGATATATACATGGAGTACCAGTACCATATCACTGTGCAGGGGTACAAAGTATTTGAGGTGGATATGTACGTAAAGGTAAGGGTGAAGTGACCAGTAAAATAAATAATAAAATAAACACCAGCATATGATGAATGTATGTATGTGTGGCAAAGGGTATATGTATGTGCGTGTGTATGTGGGTTTGTGTTGAAGTGTCAGTGTAGTGATGATGGTGTTTATGTGTGTCATGACCAGCCTGTCAAAGCGCCTCATAATTACACATGTGAGTTCTACCGGACGAGAGTCAAATTACAGAAAACGTTTGACCTCTGTCATTGCCAACAAAGGGTATATAACAAAGTACTTTTGTTATTTACCAAATACTTATTTTCCACCATAATTTGCAAATAAATTCATTAAAAATCCTTCAATGTGATTTTCTGGATTTTTTTTCTCATTTTGTCTGTCATAGTTGAAGTGTACCTATAATGAAAAGTACAGGCCTCTCTCATCTTTTTAAGTGGGAGAACTTGCACAATTGGTGGCTGACTAAATACTTTTTTGCCCCACTGTATGTAGATAGTGGACAACCTTATTTTACTCCTCTTGACAGTTTAATACTTTCTGAGATGTAGCCATTATTTACTATTTTACACCTAAACTTACTATACATAACTTCAACACTTTGTATAAGACATTCTCCAAAATGTTAATATTCCAGGCCTTTATATATACATTCCAGTCATACTTATCAAAAGCCTTTCCAAAGTCAGCTATGAATACCAGGCCTGGTTTCCCAGATTTACCATAGTGTTCTATTGTTTCCAGTACTTGTCTTATATTATCTCCAATGTATAGTCGATGTAAAAATAAAACTGTGTAATTAGGATGAATAATATCTGACAATACCTTTTAAATTCTATGCGCTATGCATTTTACTAGAATTTTTGCATCACATCACTGAAGTGTAAGGGGCCTCCAATTTTTTAAATGGACCGGATATTTATATTTAACACTTGGGTCCTGTTTCAGTAATAATGAAATCAGACCTTCTTGTTGAGTATCTTACCATTGTTATAGGAGTGGTTAAACATGCTAATAATGGTCCTCTGAGTACATCAAAAAAGGTTTGGTATTTCTCTACTGGTACAGTCCAGGAGTTTTCCCGGACTTAAAGGCTTTAATTGCATCAAGAAGTTCCTCCTCTGTAATTTGGCCTTCACATGAGTCTTTCTGTACAGTTATTAATTTTACATTATTGATAGAAAAAAATCCTGACAATTAACTTCAGTTAGTGGAGATGGAGGAGACAAACGAAAGCATATGCTTTGCTTCCTCTTTCAAAATATTATTTGGTGAATACTGGGTGACTCCGTCATTTGTAACACGTGTCAGCTAATTATTTTTGCTAGCATTTCTATGTTGAAGACTTAAAAAATTATTTGCTGCATTTTCTTCCATACTCCATCCAGTTCACTATATTTTTTTATAATATATTACACTTGATCTTTCTTGAATAAGTTCCTCCATATCTTTTTGTTTTTCCTCTAACATATTCTGTTGCCTCTATGGTACAGTTTTTATTGCTATCTATCTGTAGTGTTAGTCCCTCTAGTTCCTTTGTTAACATGAACTCTTTTGACCTAAATTGCTTTTGTTTTAAAGATGAGTATTGAATTGCACATTAAAACTGTCCCATACAATAAGGGGATCTGCTGTATGTTTTGTCAGAAAAAATCAGTTAAAAATGATTATGTCCTGGTTAAAAACAAGTTGTCATTCAATAGGCTTTGATTAAATTTCCAATATCCTTGGCCACGTGGAAATTCTGGAAGAGCAATATATATGCCAATTATTTGATGGTCTGCCCGCATTCTGTCCCCTATCAACACTTTGGGTGCCAGCAAGAATGATATAAGAAAGTAGTCAAGACGACTAGCTTGATTGAGCCTCCACCATGTATATCTCACTAGGTCAGGATATTTAAGCCTCCATATATCCACTAGTTGCAATATATCCATGATATTTGTGATTTCCTTATGTGCATGAGGATGATAGTTTGTAGTGTGATTTCCTTTATGGTCCATTGAGGTATGTAAAACCATATTATAATCTACCACCATAATAATAGAGTATTGTATTGCTTGTAGGCTTGATAAACTATTATACATATTTTCAAAGAAGCATGGATCCTCGTTATTTGGATCGTATAGATTAATGATCCAAATGGGTTTATTTAAAAGAATCTACCTTACGGATCTGTTTGAAAAATGTACACATTCCGATCAAAATTATTGTTAATTAATATCATCACCACTCTTGAGTTTCTTTGCCCATGGGGGAACTATATTTGTATTGCCAAGAATAGATTTCTGCACTTTGTCCAAGGTTGCAATAAAAATATAGTAAATATATACAACTTGAAGGTGTTATTTCTAGTAAATGCCAGTATGCTGGTGTATACACGGATTGGCTGACAATGTCACAAAAATGATGCACGCCCATCGATGTGGCCGGAAGCTGCGCATTATGATTCTGAACAGTCAGATAACTAGCAACAATGACAAGAAGCTGCCATGTGGGGAATTGAAGGTGGTTCGTTTCAGCTAGTTTGTCTTGATTTTGATACCAAGTCTTGTTTTATGGTGTTTTGACTGATTTCATATCAATGATAATTTTGCAAAAACAATTGTTAGCTACAGTGCCTTCGTAAAGTATTCATACCACTTGACTTATTCCACATTTTGTTGTGTTACAGCATGAATTCAAAATGCATTAAATAGATTTTTTTTCTCGCCCTCCTTTTCACTTTGTGTCCACACAAAATCCCATAATGACTGAGTAAAAAAATGTTTTTAGAAATTGTATTGATAATGAAATACAGAAATGTCTAATGTACATACAGTGCCTTGCCAAAGTATTCGGACCCCTTGAACTTTGCGACCTTTTGCCACATTTCAGGCTTCAAACATAAAGATATAAAACTGTATTTTTTTGTGAAGAATCAACAACAAGTGGGACACAATCATGAAGTGGAATGACATTTATTGGATATTTCAAACTTTTTTAACAAATCAAAAACTGAAAAATTGGGCGTGCAAAATTATTCAGCCCCCTTAAGTTAATACTTTGTAGCGCCACCTTTTGCTGCGATTACAGCTGTAAGTCGCTTGGGGTATGTCTCTATCAGTTTTGCACATCGAGAGACTGAAATTTTTTCCCATTCCTCCTTGCAAAACAGCTCGAGCTCAGTGAGGTTGGATGGAGAGCATTTGTGAACAGCAGTTTTCAGTTCTTTCCACAGATTCTCGATTGGATTCAGGTCTGGACTTTGACTTGGCCATTCTAACACCTGGATATGTTTATTTTTGAACCATTCCATTGTAGATTTTGCTTTATGTTTTGGATCATTGTCTTGTTGGAAGACAAATCTCCGTCCCACTCTCAGGTCTTTTGCAGACTCCATCAGGTTTTCTTCCAGAATGGTCCTGGATTTGGCTCCATCCATCTTCCCATCAATTTGAACCATCTTCCCTGTCCCTGCTGAAGAAAAGCAGGCCCAAACCATGATGCTGCCACCACCATGTTTGACAGTGGGGATGGTGTGTTCAGGGTGATAGCTGTGTTGCTTTTACACCAAACATAACGTTTTGCATTGTTGCCAAAAAGTTCAATTTTGGTTTCATCTGACCAGAGCACCTTCTTCCACATGTTTGGTGTGTCTCCCAGGTGGCTTGTGGCAAACTTTAAACAACACTTTTCATGGATATCTTTAAGAAATGGCTTTCTTCTTGCCACTCTTCCATAAAGGCCAGATTTGTGCAATATACGACTGATTGTTGTTCTATGGACAGAGTCTCCCACCTCAGCTGTAGATCTCTGCAGTTCATCCAGAGTGATCATGGGCCTCTTGGCTGCATCTCTGATCAGTCTTCTCCTTGTATGAGCTGAAAGTTTAGAGGGACGGCCAAGTCTTGGTAGATTTGCAGTGGTCTGATACTCCTTCCATTTCAATATTATCGCTTGCACAGTGCTCCTTGGGATGTTTAAAGCTTGGGAAATCTTTTTGTATCCAAATCCGGCTTTAAACTTCTTCACAACAGTATCTCGGACCTGCCTGGTGTGTTCCTTGTTCTTCATGATGCTCTCTGCGTTTTTAACGGACCTCTGAGACTATCACAGTGCAGGTGCATTTATACGGAGACTTGATTACACACAGGTGGATTGTATTTATCATCATTTGTCATTTAGGTCAACATTGGATCATTCAGAGATCCTCACTGAACTTCTGGAGAGAGTTTGCTGCACTGAAAGTAAAGGGGCTGAATAATTTTGCACGCCCAATTTTTCAGTTTTTGATTTGTTAAAAAAGTTTGAAATATCCAATAAATGTCGTTCCACTTCATGATTGTGTCCCACTTGTTGTTGATTCTTCACAAAAAAATACAGTTTTATATGTTTATGTTTGAGGCCTGAAATGTGGCAAAAGGTCGCAAAGTTCAAGGGGGCCGAATACTTTCGCAAGGCACTGTACGTATTCACATCCCTTTGCTATGACAAAGTTGAGCTCAGGTGTATCCAATTTATTTTGGTAATCTTTGAGATGTCACTACAACTTAAGTAGAGTCCACCTCTGGCCAATTCAATTGTTTGGACATGATTTAGAAAGAAACACAACTGTCTATATAAGGTCCCACAGTTGACAGTGCATGTTAGAGCAGTAACTATGCCATGAAGTCCAATGAACTGTCCGTAGATCTCCGAGATAGAATTGTGATGTGGAGCACAGTGGTCTCCATCATTGGGAAATTGAAAAAATATGGAACTACCCAGACTGCCTAGAGCTGGCCGTCCGACCAAACTGAGCAACCGGGCAAGAAGCACCTTGGTCAGGGAGGTGACCAAGAATCCAATGACCACTCTCTCTTTTTTTTTACAATCTAACAATCAGCATAATATTACACAGATAATGCCCCGTTATTCCTTCCACCTACACAAAACACCATGCTACATGTGGGCACATCGTGCAAAACCCTTCCCTCCCAAACACATGAACACCCCCCCCTCCCCTGTCTTACCTCCCTGCTGAGTGGCGATATAATGCTTAACCTGTAGGTACTTGAAGAAACTAGTTTGAGGTAACTGAAAATGAGATGCCAGTTGTTGAAAGGATACTAGTTCACCTTCTCTATACAGATTACCAAATGTTTTAATTCCATTGTTGAACCAATAAAATGTAATACCATCTCTAAGGGCTTTCGGTAAAATGGGGTTGTTATAGAAAGGTGTTTGTTCATATATAGATCTAAGCCCCTCTGTTTGTTTACAGACTTCAATCCATATATTTAAAGTGTTTTTAATGAAAGGGTTGTTTATGAGACCTAGCACAGCTTTAGGTATAGATGCCAATGTAGCAGGGGTCAGACACTCTTCCTCTATCTGTCTCCAAGAGGGTGAACTTGTCATACCCACACAGCCTCTAACTGAGATGCCCAGTAATACAACTGGAAGTCTGATAGAGTAAGCCCTCCTTCTGAGTATGGTTTGCATAACGTTACAAGTTTCACTCTGGGGGGTTTCCCTTTCCACATTTATTAAGAAACCTTCCTGTTAAGTTGTTTGGAACAAAAATGGGAATAGGAAAGGGCAAGGTTTGAAAAAGGTACAAGAATTTTGGTAATATATTCATCTTTACACATTTGATCCGCCCCATAAGAGAAATTGGTAAATCCCGCCATCTATCCAATTCTTCCCCAACCTTTTTGAGAAGAGGAGTATAAGTTCAGTTGATATGTCTTAATCATTTCAGATGGAATTTTGGAGGTTTCCAAGAAAACGGCTGGTCTAAGATTGGGTTCTGCATAGCTGCCCTGTTAAAAGGCATAATTATACTATTCGATAGGTTTATTTTATATCCTGAAAAAGTCCCATATTCTTTCAGGATGTCAACTAATGTTCGGAGTGAAACTTCTGGTTTAGTGAGGTAAAGTAAAATGTCATCAGCATATAGCGAGACCAGATGTTCACGCCCTCCTATACGAACACCGTGGATGGATGAGATGAGATCTAGTGGCTCTATAGCCAAATCAAAAAGGAGAGGACTAGCGGGACAACCCTGTCTTGTGCCACGTGATAGGGAGAACTGTGAGGAAACGTTTCCATTAGTCAGGATCTGAGCGTTTTCTTACCAAGCCTGTTTGGTCCATATCAACCAAGTCTGGAAGAACCTTATCTAGTCTAAGAGCTATGAGTTTTGCAATAATCTTATATGAAGTGTTCAATAAAGATATTGGTCTATACGACCCACAAAGCAGAGGATCTTTCCCAGGTTTTAATAAAACTGTGATCAGTACTTGTTCAAGTGTGTCTGAGAGCTTTTCTGTCACTATGGCATAATTAAACATACTGCAAAGAGGTTCAATGAATTTGGGTTAAAAGGATCGATAGAATTCAATAGGGAATCCGTCCAACCCTGGTGATTTTCCTCCAGCAGTGGTGAAAATGAATTCCTTGATTTCCTCAGATGTAATCTCTTTCTCCAAGTGCTCTCTATCCACATCAGCTAAAGTTTGTAAATTGAGTTTGTTCAAAAACTCATGCATTGTAGCAGGGGCATCCCCTTCAGATTTGTGCAATGTTTCATAAAACTCCCTAAAGACTAGATTAATTTCCTCAGGACTGTGAACAACTGTGCTATTGGGTAGCTTAATAGAGCTAATAACTCTACTATGTTAGTCTGTTGTTTGCAGAAGGTAGCCTAGTGGTTAGAGTGTTGGGCCAGTAACTGAAAGGTTGCTGGATCGAATCCCTGAGCTGACAAGGTAAAAAAAAAAATGTAGTTCTGAACAAGGCAGTTAACCCACTTGGGGTGACACCCTTTAAGGTGTCATTGTAAATAAGCATTTGTTTTTAACTGACTTGCCCAGTTAAATAAAGGATAAAACAAAATGTTTACTCTTTGGCCTGAATGCAAAGCACTAATTATGTCTCGAGTTACAGCTCGTCACCCGTCTAACACCATCCATACCAATATAACATGGTGGTGGCTATGAGGATGCTTTTCAGCAGCAGGTACTGGGAGACTGGTAAGAATAGAGGGAACAATGAATGGAGTCAAATATGGCCAAATCATTGATGTATTAGGCTCCGTTTATTGATCCCTCTATCCTCATTCCTAATTGGCATATATCACTCTACACCACTCCACCTGATAGTTGATGTGCGGTGAGCGTTCTGGCACAAAAAGGGGTGCTGCACATTGGTGAAGGATGAGGTTAGTTTTCCCATTGCTATGTAAAGAGCTTTGAGTATCTCCGTTGGTAGAAAAGCGCGATATAAATACAATCAATTATTATTTATGAGAACCTGCTTCAGAGTGCAAACGACCTTAGACTGGGGCAAAGATTTATATTCCAACAGGACAATGACCCAAGCATACAGCCAAAGCAATGCTAAAATGGCTCCAGAACAAGAATGTGAAAGTCCTTGAGTGGCTCAGCCAAAGCCTAGACTTTAATCCTATTGAAAATCGATGGAAGAACTTGAAGATTGCTGTTCACCACAATCCCCATCTAACTTAACAGAGCTTGAGAAATCTGCAAGGAAGAATGAGAGAAAATCCCCAACTCCAGATGTGCAAAGCTGATACAGACATACCCAAGACGACTCAAAGCTGTAATCGCCGCCAAAGGTGCTTCTACAAAATATTGACTCGGGTGTGAATACTTATCTAAATGAGATATTGCATCCCAAGCACGATAACCAATGTTGTGGTCAATTCCGTTTAAATTTCAGTCAATTTGGAATGTAAACCAAATTCAACATTTTCCGGCATTGAAAATAATTGAAATTATAATTGAAATGTCTGTATACTTCATGTTCGTGGTTGTACTGACAAAATACAGTTCAGCTGTATAAATACATTAAAAGTTATTTCCACTAGCAGGCGTAGCAGGAAAATAGGAATGCTGTGAAAGAGGTTGTAAGTTCAAATTCCAGGCTGTAGCCGTGCGTGGGTAAAATCACTGGGGAAGCCAAGTCAGGGACAAAAATACATATTGTACTGTTACCAATAAATATGCATCTTAAAAAAGTAGTATGGACGTGGATCATAAAACCAGTCAGTATCTGGTGCGACCACCATTTGCCTAACTCAGCACGACACATCTCCTTCGCATAGAATTGATCAGGCTGTTGCTTGTGGCCTATGGAATGTTCTCCCACTTCTCTTGAATGGCTGGGTGAAGTTGCTGGATACTGACAGGAACTGGAACACGCTGTGATACACGTTGATCCAGAGCATCCCAAACATTCTCAATGGGTGACATGTCTGGTGAGTATGCAGGCCATGGAAGAACTGGGACATTTTTAGCTCCCAGGAATTGTGTACAGATGCTTGTGACAAATTTGAGAAATAAACATTTTTGAGAAATAAGCTTTTTGTGCATATGGAACATTTATGGGATATTTTATTTCAGCTCATAAAACATGGAACCAACCCTTTACATGTTGCCTTTATATTCTTGTTCAGTGTACAGCCTACAGTACCAGTCAAATGTTGGCCACACTTACTCATTCAAGGGTTTGTCTTTATTTTTTAAAACTTTTTCTATATTGTAGTGTAAAATAATAGTGAATACATCAAAACTATGAAATAACACATATGGAATCATGTAGTAACCAAAAAAGTGTTGAACAAATCAAAATGTATTTTATATTTGAGATTCTTCAAATTAGCCACCCTTTGCCTTGATGACAGCTTTGAACACCCTTGGCATTCTCTCAACCAGAACTTGTTGGCTGCTTTTCCTTCACTCTGCGGTCCAACTCATCCCAAACCATCTCAATTGGTTTTGAGGTCGGGTGATTGTGGAGGCCAGGTAATCTGATGCAGCACTCCATCACTCTCCTTCTTGGTCAAATAGCGCTTATACATGGTTTTGATGTATTCACTATTATTCTACAATGTAGAAAATAGTCAAAATATGAGTAGCTGTGTCCAAACTTTTGACTGGTACTGTATATGTTGTGATAATTGTGTTGTTTGCTCTATAGCATTTTAGTTCATATGCCACCGTGATATATAGGACTAAGGCCGTGATAATAAGAAGACAACAGTCACAGAGTGGCAGAATAAATTCAACCACATGCGTTTGTTTCATCACAAAACCGTAGAGCAACCTCTGTCTGGCGAAGTCCACAAAGCATATAGCATATAACAAACAGTTACATACCTTAAGGGAACATTTTGACATTCGCCATATGGTTAGTGAGAAAGTCCATATTGCAAATGTACGGTCCCTTACCAGACGTCCGAAACCGTTTGTAAAATTCGCGGACGGCGTCGGGCCGTGCGGCAGGGCCGGATCTACCGGGAAGTCATCAAACAAACTCTCTCGGACATTCCGTTTCCGTTTTATAAAATAATCAAATTTTGGTCATTTTTCCGCTGTCCCGATTAATCCCACAAGATGGCGAATGGAATCATATTGCAAATGTACAAAACATCACGAATCACGACGTGGCCTTATCTCCAAAACGGAAAAGACTTCGAAGACAAAACTTGGTGAGCGTAGGTTTGGCATAATGGGCAGTTGGCCCCGAACAAGATGGCGTCTAGGCCTCAATGGTTTTTGAGTTATGGCTATTTTTCTGGGATTAAAACCTGTTAAAGATAGGGCTGATTACTGCCCCCTTTGGAGGAATTGCGTGCCCATAGTAAACAGAAACAAAATCTTTCAAAAATTGCTAATATATGCTTATAAAAATGATTATTGAATAGAAAACACTCTAAAGCTTCTAAAACCGTTTAAATTATGTCTGTATGTAAAGCAGAACTCTCAGGGCACTCATTCTCTCATTCTCTCTCTTGTCATCATAAAAGTTGGCCCAACTTTGACGTCATCGCCCCCACCCTTCCCAAGCACCTACAGACCTGGGAACAGTTTCTATGTCTTCAGCGCAATGTCTGCTTTCAATGGGGCTTCTCATTGTGAGAATCGCGCGCTCACGAGAGTTTTGGCGGGCCGAAACCTTTCGGTCACGCGAAAAAACAGGTTACTCTCATGCGCGCTCTGCTCCGGTGATGTCTTTCTTCCAAGATTGATTAAACGATGCGTGTGTTTCTGTTCGTCCTCAGGATTGCTGTGAACCTATATAACATGCTAAAGCTTGGTTCTGAACATAGTTTGACAAGTTTAGTCGACATATAATATGTAATTTCGACGTTTTGGTGCGCATCCACTTGACTTTTTGGCTGCATTTCAACCGAAATATGTCGTGTTTGATAACCGAAAGACACAGACTTCAAAACTAAAGCTGTTTTTGGTAAGTATAAACCCTTCCAGGTCTTCTGATAGAAGAACAGCAAAGGTAAGGGAAGATTTATGTGGTAAATTTGGGTTTCTGTGGACTCCAAGATAGAGGAGCCATAATGCAAATTTCTGAGCGCCAACTCATATTATAGCCTAGTGAACGAAATCTGTAACGTTAAAAATAAATGTAACACAGCGATTGCATTTAGAAGAAGTGTATCTTTCTATATATATGTAGAACATGCATATTTAGTCAAAGTTTATGATGTGTATTCCTTGTTAGCTGACGGTATCTGCCGGAGCTATCGTCATTTCTCCGGACATTTGAGTAGCCTTTTTTGAACAATGCGTCATTGTAAACAGAGATTTATGGATATATATAGCATATTATTGAAAAAAACATAAATGTACTGTGTAACATGTTATATTACTGTCATCTGATGAAGATTTCAAAAGGTTAGTGAAATTATTTTTCCTTTAATCCTGCGTTTGTTGATTGCATTTTTTGGCTATGCAAATTAGCTGTGTCTTTGGTGGTGGTTTGACATAAATATGTGCTATGTTTTCGCCGTAAAACATTTTAGAAATCTGACTTGCTGGCTAGATGAACAAGGTGTTTATCTTTCATTTGAGCTATTGGACTTGTTAATGTGTGGAGGTTAAATATTTCTAAGAATATTTTTGTGTTCCGTGCGCCACTGTTTCAGTTGAGCAGGGGGGGCTGGTACCCCTAGGGGTACGTGGTGGCCTGAACAAGTTTTAAAGGTCCAAAATGAAAATAGAGCAATTATTTTTCCGCTTCACGTCAAAGTAAAGGAACCTACGGTGTCAATAAAAACAGAACCAGACATTCATCTATCGTCGTTTAAGAGACGATGTTCAAAAATATATATATATTTTTAAAACAGCTACAGATCCAGTTGCAGGGTGTTCATACAAATCTTTTTAAAGTGTGCTGCGGAGCTCTGTGAGATTTATGTGATTTTCTGTGATTTTCTGAAATAACACACACTCACTAAACCCTCCGTAAATAACTCAGGTCTTAACGTAAAGACTTAAAACTCAAAATTCTATAATTGCCTACCCCAAGGAGGATATGTTTTCACTTTCAGCTTCATGTGTAAACCGGAAGTGCCTTAACTTCTGCGATATAGGGGGCGCTCTTTTAATTTTTGGATAAAAAAACGTTCCCGTTTTAAACAAGATATTTTGTCACGAAAAGATGCTCGACTATGCATATAATTGACAGCTTTGGAAAGAAAACATTCTGACGTTTCCAAAACTGCAAAGATATTGTCTGTGAGTGCCACAGAACTAATGCTACAGGCGAAACCAAGATGAAATGTCATACAGGAAGTGCGGCAGATTTTGACTGCGTGTTCCAATGTCTCCTTATATGGCTGTGAATGCGCCAGGAATGAGCCTACACCTCCTGTCGTTTCCCCAAGGTGTCTGCAGCATTGTGACGTATTTGTAGGCATATCATTGGAAGATTGACCATAAGAGACTACATTTACCAGGTGCCCGCTTGGTGTCCTCCGTCGAAATTATTGCGTAATCTCCAGCTGCGTGCATTTTTCCATTTGGTTCAGAGGAGAAACCAAACTGCCACAAATGATTTATCATCGAATAGATATGTGAAAAACACCTTGAGGATTGATTCTAAACAACGTTTGCCATGTTTCTGTCGATATTATGGAGTTAATTTGGAAAAAAAGTTTGGCTTTGTAATGACTGAATTTTCTGGGGTTTTTTCTTAGCCAAACGTGATGAACAAAACGGAGCGATATCTCCTACACAAATAATCTTTTTGGAAAAACTGAACATTTGCCATCTAACTGAGAGTCTCCTCATTGAAAACATCCGAAGTTCTTCAAAGGTAAATGATTTTATTTGAATGCTTTTCTTGTTTTTGTGAAAATGTTGCCTGCTGAATGCTAGGCTTAATGCTATGCTAGCTATCAATACTCTTACACAAATGCTTGTGTAGCTATGGTTGAAAAGCATATTTTGAAAATCTGAGATGACAGTGTTGTTAACAAAAGGCTAAGCTTGTGAGCCAATATATTTATTTCATTTAATTTGCGATTTTCATGAATAGTTAACCTCTCTGAACTACCGATACCGGATCCGGTAGCGTAACTACACCCTCAGGCTCATTACCATAACGCAACGTTAACGATTTCTCAAAATTGCAAATGAAATGAAATAAATATGCCTGCTCTCAAGCTTAGCCTTTTTTTAACAACACTGTCATCTCAGATTTTCAAAATATGCTTTTGAACCATAGAAAATCAATCATTTGTGTAAGAGTGTTGATGGCTAGCTTAGCATTTAGCGTCGCATTTAGCACATAACATTTTCACAAAAACCAGCAAAGGAATAAAATAAAATAATTTACCTTTGAAGAACTTCAGATGTTTCAATGAGGAGACTCTCAGTTACATAGCAGATGTCCAGTTTTTCCTGAAAGATTCTTTGTGTAGGACAAATCGCTCCGTTTTGTTACTACACATTTGGCTACCGAAACGAACCGAAAATTCAGTCACCAAAACGTCAAAGTTTTTTCCGAATTAACTCCATAATATCGACCGAAACATGGCAAACGTTGTTTGAATCAATCCTCAAGGTGTTTTTTCACATATCTCTTCATTGATATGCCGTTCGTGGAAGCATGGTTTTTCTCAGAATCCCATGGAAAAATACCAGCAGCTGAGTTTTGCGCACCAATTTCCACGCAGGACACCGTGCGGACACTTGGCAAATGTAGTCTCTTATGGTCAATCTTCCAATGATATGCCTGCAAATACGTCACAATGCTCCAGACCCCTTGGGGGAAACGATAGAAAGGGTAGGCTCATTCCTGTCGTATTCACAGCCATATAAGGAGATAATGCAAATCGGAGCCTCAGAAATCCTGTTCATTTCCTGGTTGCAGAAACATCTTGGTTTTGCCTGTAGCTTCTGTTCTAGGGCACTCACAGTGAAAATCTTTGCAGTTCTGGAAACGTCAGAGTGTTTTCTTTCCAAAGCTATCAATTCCATGCATAGTCGAGCATCTTTTTGTGACAAAATATTGCGCTTAAAACGGGAACGTCTTTTTATCCAAAAATGAAATAGCGCCCCCCTAAGCTCAAGAGGTTAAAAAACCGTCAGACCTAGAGTTCCGAAACTTTAGAAACCTGTTCTAGACCTCCGGTCGATAGTGCGTGGTGAGTTACGTGGCTCTAAAAGGTTCTCGGACCGAGAAACAGCCTTGTACATTTGCAATAACTTTAATTCATTTTTGCATCACGAAAATGACGACATTTAGAAATGTCCCAGAGTCGCAAGACTAGGTGCATTACGACCGCCTTGGCCCATATAGACGGACCCCAACGTTTCTGTCCGATTGCTCATTCAAGGACCCCGTAACAAGGCATGGAAAAAAGTGGATTTTCAGCACCAATTAGGGTCTTGCTGGGGCACCAAATGACCTATCGTGCCGAAACTTGGGATTCGGGGTCGCCTCAGCTAGGCCTACACATAACATCAGAACTGGACCCGCAGCTGGAACGTAACTACGTGTTTTATGGTTTTATTATGGTTTGAATAGAAAGCGTTGTGAATTTTGGGCCAGCTCTGTAGTATGTGATAGTTGGCTACTAAACGAGTTGGAAAAAGTGGGTTTGGTGTCAGTTTGTATCAGTTTGGTGTCAGAATGATATCTAATTGACTGATGAACAGTGACTTGCTGGTGACTATTGTCCATTTGCAAAAAATGTTTAAACAGTGAGGTACCATCACCAAAGTGACATTCTGAAATCAACCCTAACGAGCGATGGAGAGGAACCAGAATCACTGCCCAGCCATGCCCGAGTTCATCGGGCCAGTCAATTTCGCATTCCTGCAGGATTTTTATAGCATAACAAATTTGTGATGGTAAATGCCCTTTGAACCATATTGCAAATGCACAGTGAATTTGCAAATGTGAGAAAACATAAACAAATGGACATAATGAAATCAACACAACGAGCGATGGAGAAGAACCACTATCAATGCCCGGCCATCCTGTGTTCATCAGGCCAGTCAATGTTGCATTTCTGCAGGATTTTTGAGCATGACAAATTCGTTATGGTACATGCCCATTGAAACATATTGCAAATGCACGTGCACTTGCAATATGATTCAACAGTGAAAAAACATCACCAAATGGACATGATGAAGTCAACACAACGAGCGATGGAAAGGAACAACTATCACTGCCCGGCCATCCTGTGTTCATCAGGCCAGTCAATTTAGCATTTCTGCAGGATTTTTGAGCATGCCAGATTCGTGATGGTACATGCCCATTGAAACATATTGCAAATGCACGTGCACTTGCAATATGATTCAACAGTGAAAAAACATCACCAAATGGACATGATGAAGTCAACACAACGAGCGATGGAAAGGAACAACTATTACTGCCCAGCCATCCCGTGTTCATCAGGCCAGTCAATTTAGCATTTCTGCAGGATTTTTGAGCACGTCAAATTTCTTATGGCATTTGGCCCAAAAGAAATGACTTTTGACTTCCTATGAAATCATATTGCAAATGGACAAAACATATGCCTTATGCACAAGTAAAAAAATAAATGATGATAATAAAATATGACTAAAGTATGTTGATACAGTTCTTATACATGTGTAATTGACACAAAATTCGAAATAATTTTGAAAAATGGTCCAGAAAGCACTTTTCTAAGGGTGTGTGAAGTATTATTTAAGAACAATTTTTTACTTTTGACTTTTGACTTCCTATGAAATCATATTGCAAATGGACAAAACATATGCCTTATGCACAAGTTAAAACATTTTAAACAATTATGATAATAAAATTGGACAAAAGTATATTCATACAGTTCTTACACATGTGTAATTGACCAAAATTTTTTTAAGGGGTTGCTAGGTTTTTGAATTTTTTTTACTTTTTCAAAATGTTGCTTTTGGATGTTGACTTGTGTTGCATTTGCAATATGAAAAACCACGGTGGAGCGCCCGTTGGATTCTGTTGGATTTTTAAAGTGTCACACCTGGCATTTGCCATATGGCATTTGCAATCAACTTTGAACGAAACGACGCAGAATTGAGTGGTATTGGACACAGTGTATATGGTTTGTCCAGTGCCAATGACTTCCCATTCATTTTTGTCCATTTCAGGGGGGTGTTCCCTTACATGACCTACAGCAGGGGTATTCAACTCTTACACTACAAGGTCTTGGGCCTGCTGGTTTTCTGTTCCACCTGATAATTAATTACACCCACCTGGTGTGCCAGGTCTAAATCAGTACCTGATTAGAGGGGAACAATGAAAAAAAGCAAAAGAACTGGCTTCGAGGTCCAGAGTTGATTTTAAGGGACCTACAGCATGGTCAAGCCAATTTCTGAAACTTTCAGACTACTATTGATTTAGAACCACGAAGAGTTACCGATAGTCGCAAAGGAAACAGGAGCTGCCTCCACTATTCCTGGAATAATTTCAACTTCAACATTTAAACATCAAATCACCTATGCTACGATGATGTGGCTGTCCATGGTACTGATTTTTGTGTGCGTGCGCATGTGTGTGTGCGCGAGCAAGTAGAAAACATGTTGACTTATCCTACTTGTAGAGGAACACCAATGCCATCCTCCTCTCTTTCATATTGCCGAAATGATCTATGACCTTGTCATACATTACACTCTTTTAGCTTTTCTTGTCCCAGACTACCTAGCTAAAATGCTTACTTGCTAGCCTAACTTCCTTTCATGGGCAGTTTAGCCTACTACATCTAGCTACATCTTGAACTTCCATCCTCTCAGGCCAGGGGCACGATGTATGAATTGATGAATTCATGGATGGACTAGACAATCACTTTATTATCATTGGCCAGTACAGAGAATTAAGTAAAACTACAACTCCAAATCCCTATCTTCATCCGTGGCTAATATAGGACAAGGCAGATATTAGCTAGCTAGCCACCAGAGGACAACGACACAACGAGATGCAACAATTCATGTTTTTTTCTGTCAATTATGTTTTGCTTTGATGTGATGTGATTTGTGTGGAGCCAAATCCAACTCAATATTAGGAAGATGTATATGGGCTGCATGATACGACTATAGGCTATTGACTTTTTAGAAAGTTACAATAAAAACTTGAGCTCTGTTCCTTGCCTCAGGCTGCACATCCTGTTCGCTAATCAAGTGATCATATTTTCAGAAGAAGGCCCTTTATCAAATAGGTAGGAACAGTGGCAGGGGGGAAAATACATGTCATCAGTATGCAAATGGAGGCCGCTTTCCCGCAGTGTAAATCATGCTGGGTAGGCTACTCTGGTTTTAGCAGTTGAGAAATAGGCCTAAATATAGTATCAGCTAGGAACCTCATCTTTTTAGTGGCAAACATCAAAACTCTGCTTTCACTTGGGATTGCATATAGAAATGTCTGGGCTTATAAGAACACTTCTTTAACTTCATGCAACAACCACTGTTTTATGGGCATGCACTCTTGCTGCGCGACAGGTGATAATCCACCAAAACTGTATATGCCATGGGCTCTCCAACCATGTTCCTGCAGCTCCTCAGTGCATCATTTTTGGAAACCAAGTGAAATCTGTTCGAAAACATTGATAGTAACATGTTTTCACAATGAAACATATTTAACATATTTAATTAAACTGTTGTCAGCCCCTATCTCTGCGCGCTCGAGAAGGTAATGAAGGAGTGAGAGGAAGAGATGGAACATGTTGGTGAGATATTCTGTCAGCCTAATAATTCTAAAAATAGAAAACATGCCCTGTTACTAGGCTATTCAAATTCAAATACAAATTCATTATAATTGTAGGCTAACTCTGTAAGCCACCCTGCATAATCAATTAACCAACAGCATCGCCTAGGCCTAAACGTTTTCTCCCAGACTCATGGATAGAACATTTGGAGCATAGCTGTCACGCTCGTCGTAATGAGTAGACCAAGGCGCAGCGTGAGTAGAGTTCCACATATTTTTTATAAACCGAAACTCAGCAAAGCAAAATAAAACAAACAAGCACAAACGAAACGTGAAGCTACTTGTGCATACAGGCAACTATCCGTAGACAAGATCCCACAAACACAATGAGGAGGATGGCTACCTAAATATGATCCCCATTCAGAGACAAAGATAAACAGCTGCCTCTGATTGGGAACCATATCAGGCCACATTTCACCTAGATGACCCACCCAAGTCACTATCACACCCCAACCAACACAGAGAATAAACAGCTTACTATGGTCAGGGCGTGACAATAAAATAAGGTAACCAGTCTATCCAGTATGCATAATTACAGTCCACACTCAAAGGTGATTACTAGAATTTGTTTAATTTTGGAGTATAGGCTGCTCGACCAATTATGTACCAAAGACATCTTAAATGTGTTTCTTTGTATGTTTTTCTGCCATGCGTAATATGCGGTAGACTCTTAGGCTATGTATTGTATAACGGCACAATCTTTATGTTCATTCTTGTTTTTTGGGGCATACAGGCATATGCGTATGCATGGGTGTTCTCCATGCAACTTCTAAAATGCTTTGAATTTATCATCACCTTAGAAAACGCTGTCCATTTCCTTGTGTGTGGCTTTGAAACAACATCCACATCAACCATGTTTTCCACTTAGTTTCAACCTGCTTGTTGAACTTCTTTCTTCAAATTGATCCCAGTGAGGTTCTAAAATGTGGTCTAACGGTGAATTTTAAAAGCATGATACTGTTTTGATGACAAGTGCTTGTGATTTTCGATTGTATTTGCACTGATGTCCGAGTTGTTAGAGGGACAATAGAGCACTGAGTGCCAGGCCATTAGCGACCTGATGGTCGATAGCGAGTTGAGTACTATCAACGCATGTCCAGAGTGCATAAGAAGAGATTACCGTGACTGTGGAATTTGACTGGGGTCATGACACATGACTGCAGGTGTGGCAGGAATATGGTCACAGCAACAGCCCTAGCGCTAGGACCTTTCACAGTTGAGTTCACTCAGTTTAGCTCAATACTAATTGGCTATTATTTGAGTTTTTTATATCAAGGGAGGCCAATTTCTCGCTGGCTTCCTTTGCTAATGATTTCAATGCTATGGGCGACAACAATGTCATACACTTTTAGGCCAGACGGCCTCAGATACATGGGCTACACATACTGAGACAGGGGGCTACTGTTTCGCTTGCTCGGATGCTTTCTCCTGTGAGATACATTGAGCCTCTTGCGAATGAAAGGACAATTATGAAACACTGAGACGAAAGATACATTATTATTATTTTGTGTTTTGGCTGGCTTCCCTTGGCATTCACGAATACACACCACTGATCCTAGCCAAGGACAAACTGAATAATAATTACTGTATAAATAAACATACACAATGTAGTCATGTATGTCAATGTGTTAGATATGTAAGTTGGAAAAACTGTATGTTGAAAGCACTGTCAGTGTGTCATGATGACACATTTTTGTTTGCAGGGCATCACCTGTGAAAATGCTAATCCACATTTGGAAGGTTATGTCATCACGTGCACATCTACATGTGAAGCTTCATGTGAAATATCAACATGTGAAGTGTTCCAAAACACATGGTTTCACATGATTTCACATGTGCAAAATATGTGGAAATGTCACATCGTTTTTTTGTAAGGGTTCTCTCATCTGCTACCACCTCCCCTTCCCTTCTGGGTGCATCTCAACTCATTCTGGCAGGTTCAAAAACATTCTTCTGATGTTGCACCTGTATGCCCCTCCAAAGGTCACAGACAATATTGTGATACAATGCGAGATTCAATATACATTTTTTTACTTTGAAGAAAGACTTATCAGGACATAATGGAGAGCCCTTAACCTCAGAACACAAGAAAAATACGCTGAGTTGCTATTAAATTTGTAAACCAGGAAGAATGAGGAATAGGGGCCCAATGGTTTAGACTCTCGAAAACATTCGGTCAATATGTGGAGCAGGACTGTTGCTTTCAATGAAAAATCATTGATATCTCAACACCAGGGACAATTCCATCCATCTTCTTAGCAGTCCTGTCACTCCACCTTGACTAAAAGGTCAATACGAACCTCCTCCGTGTTTTAAATAGATAGTGGTTTCAATTAAAGCTTCCATCGCATGGAATTTTTTTTTTGCAGCGGTTGTAGCCTTGTCTAATAGGTTGGTGTTCTAGGTTTGTGCACCTTAGCTGAAGAAGAGTAGAGCCAGCATTCAACCAGCACTGGCTCTCTCTGCATGCTGTGCTGTGACAGCCAGCGTCCTCACATATGCATGTGCAGAGGGAAAAGGTTGCACTGAAAAACTAGTAAACGTCAACCATTAAATGTTTCATGGCCGTGCCAGGAGCTGAACTTTCGGGATGCTGGTTAGCGGAACAAACAAGCGTGAGGCAGGAAGAGAGTGCTGTTTGCTGTGGCCACATGAAACAGTCAGCTAATGGAGAGTGGAGAGGAGGAGGCATGGCATTTTCTCCAGGGTCTCCAGGTCTGCTATAAACAGAGTTTGTGTGTGCATCACTGAACCACACAAAAACATTCAGGCTTTTTTTCCTTGTGATATTTATAAACCTGGGAGCGGACGATAAGAGCCATCTCGACATGCGAGTCGAGCTGAGACCAGAGAGTAGTGTTCTCCTTCTCCCGGAGGAGCGTCGGGATCGAAGAGGCTGCAGAATCACACAGTATGGCCTGTATTCAGGCCAAATGGAACTCAGTATCTGAGCCGATGATGCATTGCTAACATAGCGCTAAAACAGGGGATGCTTTATCAGGGTAGATTTGTAGTGTTGTTTGAGTGGCACTTAGCTGTTTATCAATGTTCTGCTACTACGTCTGAGAACCCATTTCATTTCAATCTGTTGAGGGAGCTGAACAGTAAATGGTCTGACTCATTGAGATTCTAGCCACATACATTTCTCTGGTCTCAGTTTAGCAATGTTGCATTGAGACTGTAGTGCCCTGTAAAAGCCATGCAGCCACAGCAGCAGCAGCTGGGCTGGCTCATACAGTCAGAGCCCGAGCCATAGGGGTTAAGGTTGTAACCCGCATCTTTAATTTGAGATATATCCGGGGGACTTAATAACAGGCCTGTCTGACACTGATGTACACTGACGGCCATTCATTACCCACACAGCCCCTCCGCTCGCTGCCCTCCACCCTGTGCCCGCCAACCTCCCCCGCCAACCCCCTCCTCAGCCTGCCTCCTCACGGCCAGTGGTGAATGCCTCATCTCATCCCATCACAGAACCCTCCTCCCAACCCACCATGCGGTTAGAACCAGAGGCTGCTGTGGGCATTGCATCGGTCTGCCGATTATGAATAGAATAGTAGAGGGGGGATATCAGCGTAGAGAGGAGAGTCCAGATGGGTTCTCTCTCTGTCACATCTTATCGATGTGGGTTATGATGAGGTACGGTGGTCGTCCAGTTTACTCTGTGGGCTGAGATTAAAGCCCCCTCTCCATCACTGCTGTTTTGTCTCTGTGACCAGATGAGGAATAGATGAGGAATTACGATCCCAATATGACTCTAAATTCTAGAGGCTGTTGCTTTTTTATTTTTTACAAATGTGACCGTGAACTCTATGCTGGCCATAAAGACAAACAGGAGTTGAGGGGTAGGCCATAGCTAGGGCCGTGTATTGAGCCTTCAGCAGTCTGTGCACGCATATCAATGAATAACCATTTAGGTAAATGACTGCACACACATTACACAAGGAGTTAGAAGGTCAGGATCTTAGGCACTGCGTTTGATCCTAGGGGAGTTGGGAGTAGGGTTTCAAAATTCCAGGAACTTTCCATTTGTTCCATGGTTTCCCAGACATCCTGGTTTTCCCTTGCTTATTCCCTCCCGATTCCGGGAATCATCCAACTGGGATTTTGGGAAAACCAGGGAATTTATGGACAGTTCTTGCTTTGCGACCTCAGTTGGGAGTGGATCAAGCACGGTTCCATATTAAGGGTGAAGTACGAGTTACAAGGCAGGGTAAATGGCTTACCAGGATTCCCCCATATTGAGACCTAGTACTACAAGGCTGTGTTATTGTCTATGAGCTGTACTGTAGGTCGGTCTCTTCACATGATCTAGGCTATTTATGGCCATATAGTGGGGCGGGTGACTAAGATCCTCTGCTCGCTGCGTGACGTAACCAGGCACGATGATGCTCAGCTCTGCTCGAGCTCCCGTTTGCTTCGCAGGGATTGGCTAGCCGGGATACTGATCCAGTACCATGTGCGTGTTCTCCTCAAGCCCTCAAGTTCTTCCTCTCCATGGGGACCTACTAGAGCAGAAGCGATGTTCCTGCATGCGTGAGGCAGCCAGCCCCCGCCATACTCCCTTCCCGAGGAGGTTCTGTGATATCAGACAGAATTGGGTCTGTGATTAGTAGTGGTGGGCATCAGGGCTCCAGGCCTGATGGATTTTGAGGCCGCAGTAGAACAACCAGGGTCCTGTTCTTTTTAAAGGGCACAGTGGAGGGATCCCCCAGGCCAGGCGTGCTGAGTCACACGGCTCCCAGTCAGCTCTGCCCACATGTCAACACAACCAAATGTCAACATTTCCAAACACACAGCTGGAAGCCTAGTTATAGAGTGATAGTATAATGAGATACAAGTCTCTTTGTGGCAAACGGTAAAGATGCAGTTTGTAGAATGGGCGTGTATAGTGTTTATATATTGGAGAATGTGTGTATATTGTGCATACAGTGTGCATGTTTGTATGTATGTTTGTATGTATGGAGTTTTGTATGGAATCTGCTAGTTGTGTATGTACTGTGTTTATTATTTAAGATTTTGTCCTAAAGCTGAGATCTGCTTGAGGTGAAACAGCGCCACTAGTCGCCCCCAGATGCATTTGTTAAGAAGTACCTACTCTGCTGTTCTATCGCGCGGGCAATGATGTCTGAGGGAAGAAAAGCAGCATTCGTTGTTTGAAGTAACGTCTTTGTTGTTGTAATATCGCAAACGGACGTGGCGGTTTCACCGCTATGGATTCCAGCTTTAACGGTCTGTTCTTCATTGTGCACTGTAGTTGCAGATGGACCCATCTGGCAAGCTGATTTCTGTGTCTTTACTGGAAGCCCTTAGGCAGCACAGTGAGTCCCCAGAGTGAAAACCCAGCTCCCTGTCATCCTCTCTACTCCACCATGCTGCTGTTAAGAGGAAATGTGAGAACCCGATAGTAGAGAACCCTACTGTGTAATAAGGTACAAGCAGATACATTGATTTGGGAAGGGCAAGCTTGACCCAATGGCTTGGGAAGCTTGGCCCCCTGCTTGTGAAGGGTAAGCTCGGCCCAGTGGCTTGGGAAGGGCAAGCTTGGCCCAGTGACTTGGGAAGGGTAAGCTTGGCCCAGTGATTTGGGAAGGGTAAGCTCGGCCCAGTGGCTTGGGAAGGGCAAGCTTGGCCCAGTGGCTTGGGAAGGGTAAGCTTGGCCCAGTGACTTGGGAAGGGCAAGCTTGGCCCAGTGGCTTGGGAAGGGCAAGCTTGGCCCAGTGGCTTGGAGAGGGCAAGCTTGGCCCAGTGACTTGGGAAGGGCAAGCTTGGCCCAGTGACTTGGGAAGGGCAAGCTTGGCCCAGTGACTTGGGAAGGGCAAGCTTGACCCAGTGGCTTGGAGAGGGCAAGCTTGGCCCAGTGGCTTGGGAAGGGCAAGCTTGGCCCAGTGGCTTGGGAAGGGCAAGCTTGGCCCAGTGGCTTGGGGAGGGCAAGCTTGGCCCAGTGACTTGGGAAGGGCAAGCTTGGCCCAGTGGCTTGGGGAGGGCAAGCTTGGCCCTCAGTGCAGCATCAATGTCAGGGGTGTTGTCTTCCGTGCAATTCCATAAGGTCACTTTAACCTGTGACGGAATGCACATCATTGACAGTAATTCACTTGCATGTTATCGATAGACAAGAATCTCTGCACATACAGCAGAAGCACTCCGCTCCCATCCTGTGGCACTTAGCGTGTATCTGGGAACACACCAAGCACCACCACAGTCATCAAGCTCGACAATCTCTCTTTCCTTCACTACTGTACATTCCTCCCTTAAAAGCTTCTCCTGGCCACGCTTCAGGATGCATGAACGCAAAGCGTAGAGGCAAACGTGTGGTGACAGCGAGTGCAGCCTGTCCGCTCAATCTAGAGGAGTCGCTCTGCTCAACGTCACAGCATGAGAAGCAGAGCAAATGGCTGAACAGAGTGGAGCATGTCGTAAAACCAAACCTGAAAAAGCACCAAGAAACAGAAAAGTGGCCTTCAAAGACCTTCAAAAGATCTCGCTCCAGTAAAATCACACAACTGAGCAGCCAGTGAGGAGCCTGAGTCGTTGTCCTCTGTTGAACAACACAGTGTACCGTTGAGTAACCGTCAGCAGTGATGCTGGGTGTGAGACAATTTAGGAGATTATTTCCATTTTAATCTGGATTAATGAAGGGGGCTGAGGAGCTGCCGTTGGGCCGGGGCCATTTCATCTTTAGCGAGGAGGAAATAGGTCTCAGAGGGACGAGGGGATGTGTGAGCGCAAACAGACACTTTAAAGTAGCTAGACAACCCACCGAGATAAGACCAGCTAAATACGAGGCTCAATTATTTAGCGTTCATGGGGTTTAATAGAACTGGAAGAGTTTGTGGGCGTTGGGGGAAATTGAGGCCTTGCCGGGGTGAGTTTTAAAACGATGGCCGCTGAGCCGAAGCCACAGGGGTCACTTCTAATCTGTGTTGTCGTTCATTCGCACCACGGAGAGGTTGGAGAGAGAGACCTCTTCCTCCTCCTGCTCAGCTCACATTCACCACCGCCCGGGTTCAGACTGGGGACTGCCAGGACGCACATTAGTTACTGTTAGTTACTGTTTACTGATCACTATCACTCTTTCAATTTGTGTTGCTCACGGAGATTACTTTTTAGTTCATGCTTTTTTAGTTCAGGCGTTTTGGTTCAAAGCGGTTGTACATATGCTGCAAGTTGGTACAGATCTCTTAAATTGGAGAAGACTGCTCAGTAGCATACTTCTAAGTGCAAAACTAGAATATTTTCCAGTATAGTTTTTTTCTTTGATGTGAGAATTGAAGTCAACAATACTTACCACCAAATACATTATTGGTAGACTAATTTGCACTTCAAAGCATTTGAAATTGGGAGAAAATTCTCTCACTTGTGTATCAACATAATCTGTTGGCGGAAGACTCAACATGATCTTACATTTGTGAACATACGGATGGAATTCCTCACGTTGTTGAGAATTTGACAGCGAAGCAGATGAAATAATCTTATCATTCACGAGTTTCATCTCCCTTCACCCTGTCCTAACTCCTCTCCTTCTGGGGACCCGTTATCATTATGTGACACTCAGGTCGGCATAGCCGTAAGTATTAGCTCAAAAGATGGCACATATTCTTCTGTCTCCCAATGTATTCAAACACAAGTAGCATAGAGCACTAGCCAGAAGCCAAAAGATGTTGATATGTCAGAACATGTTTGTTTTGGTAATATGAGATTGTGTCTGTTCTGTTTTGCATGCATCCTTAAATCAAGAGAGAGTGGGAAAAAAACAGATTGTAAAATGAACATGCACTGCAAGAGGCCAGATGGCAAATCCTAAAAGAATCGACCCAGATTTAACTCTTGCTTTTATCCCCTCTAACTTTACTTCCTTGGTCTGCAGTCTTTTATTTCCAAAAGTACAGCATGGGTATTTACATGCTATTGCAAATGAACTGTGGTTTGCTAGCCTGCCTGCCTAGCATATGTGTATGTATCGTGTGGGAAGTTTTTTTTTTTTTGTGCAAAAAAAAAGGAGCTTAGATTCTGAGCTTCTCGGAGCTGACAAATATAACAGTGAAATGTGAGCACATTACAGGGAGAGGAGACAGAGTTGTTGGTTGAACAGCTGAGGAGTCTATTTATTGAAAGACCAATGTTGGGATGTGGGAATCTGAGCCAACATGGATCCCAGGCAGCATGGCTACCCCACTCCCTCCCCCCTCCCTCCCAGTAACATGATAATCCCTCCACTCACTATAAACTAATGCTTTTAATATCATCATCTCTTCATTTCCATCAATACATTAGGGGAGGAAGGTCAAAGCTTAACTACTATAAGCTGTGAGGGAGGCTGCTTGCCTCTTGCAAGGGGTTATATGTGTTTCTTGCAGGCTTGTATAATGAAGCTGTGTGGGTTAAGCATTGTGTCCCAGATCTGTGATCATGCAGGGCTGTGTTCGGGGCTAGCCTAGGCAGGGCTGTGAGAGAGCGACAGCTGCCTAGCAAGGAGGTTGGAAAATGGAGGGAAATGGGATGGGGGGTGGGGGTCTGGAGGCATCCATTGCTTCTCACCCAAAGGAAAACTGGAACCAGGAGAAAGGGATGACAGTTGCAGCTGTCCCCTCCTCACACACACACACACACACACACACACACACACACACACACACACACACACACACACACACACACACACACACACACACACACACACACACACACACACACACAGAGAGACAGAAAGAGCCCCCCAGTTTCTATCCAACACTGCACCTGGAAGTGGACTACTAGCCTACTGTAGCAGCTCAACTGTAATCCTCCTCCCCCTTCCTATTCCCATGCAGATGACTGTATATTGTATTGCATCTCACAATCTACTACAGTCTTTTTCATCTGGAATGCTCACTGACCTGCTCTAAGAACGTCACGTAATGCTGCGACGTGTTCCTGTTAGCAGCTGTTGTGAATGTGTGTCTTTTTACGTGAAACAGGGTTTTATACTTGATACAGTTCTGAGAATGTGTAAGTGTTCCATTTATACATCAATGTCAAGCGCATTGGCATCACCTCTGCTTTCTGTAAGGTGTATTGGACAATGAGCCGTGCACTGCCCTAATGGTGCCCTTCAGAAAGTAAAGCATTGGGTATACTATGTACACTGCTCAAAAAAATAAAAAGAACACTTAAACAACACAATATAACTCCAAGTCAATCACACTTCTGTGAAATCAAACTGTCCACTTAGGAAGCAACACTGATTGACAATACATGTCACATGCTGTTGTGCAAATGGAATAGACAACAAGTGGAAATGATAGGCAATTAGCAAGACACCCCCAATAAAGGAGTGGTTCTGCAGGTGGTGACCACAGACCACTTCTCAGTTCCTATGCTTCCTGGCTGATGTTTTGGTCACTTTTGAATGCTGGCGGTGCTTTCACTCTCGTGGTAGCATGAGACGGAGTCTACAACCCACACAAGTGGCTCAGGTAGTGCAGCTCATCCAGGATGGCACATCAATGCGAGCTGTGGCAAGAAGGTTTGCTGTGTCTGTCAGCGTAGTGTCCAGAGCATGGAGGCGCTACCAGGAGACAGGCCAGTACATCAGGAGACGTGGAGGAGGTCGTAGGAGGGCAACAACCCAGCAGCAGGACCGCTACCTCCGCCTTTGTGCAAGGAGGAGCAGGAGGAGCACTGCCAGAGCCCTGCAAAATGACCTCCAGCAGGCCACAAATGTGCATGTGTCTGCTCAAACAGTCAGAAACAGACTCCATGACGGGGGTATGAGGGCCCATAGGTGGGGGTTATGCTTACAGCCCAACACCGTGCAGGACGTTTGGCATTTACCAGAAAACACCAAGATTGGCAAATTCGCCACTGGCGCCCTGTGCTCTTCACAGATGAAAGCAGGTTCACACTGAGCACATGTGACAGACGTGACAAAGTCTGGAGATGCCGTGGAGAACACTCTGCTGCCTGCAACATCCTCCAGTATGACCGGTTTGGCGGTGGGTCAGTCATGGTGTGGGGTGGCATTTCTTTGGGGGGCCGCACAGCCCTCCATGTGCTCGCCAGAGGTAGCATTAGGTACCGAGATGAGATCCCCAGACCCCTTTTGAGACCATATGCTGGTGCGGTTGGCCCTAGGTTCCTCCTAATGCAAGACAATGCTAGACCTCATGTGGCTGGAGTGTGTCAGCAGTTCCTGCAAGAGGAAGGCATTGATGCTATGGACTGGCCCGCCCGTTCCCCAGACCTGAATCCAATTGAGCACATCTGGGACATCATGTCTTGCTCCATCCACCAACGCCACCTTGCACCACAGACTGTCCAGGAGCATGCCCAGGCGTTGTAGGGAGGTCATACAGGCACGTGGAGTCTACACACACTACTGACCCTCATTTTCACTTGTTTTAAGGACATTACATCAAAAAGTTGGATCAGCCTGTAGTGTGGTTTTCCACTTTAATTTTGAGTGTGACTCCAAATCCAGACCTCCATGGGTTGATAAATTAGATTTCCATTGATCATTTTTGTGTGATTCTGTTGTCAGCACATTCAACTATGTAAAGAAATAGTATTTAATAAGAATTTCATTCAGATCTAGGATGTGTTATTTTAGTGTTCCCTTTATTTTTTTGAGCAGTGTATAATGCTTGTGGATAAGTTGCTGTGTTTGAGTGTCATATAGTGGTTCTGGAGAAGAGAAAGAGAGTCAGAGAATCAAAGTGTGCCTGCCTGTATGTTTATTTATTTAAAACGCTGATGGGCGTCGCGGAGATGATTCGCTTCACACTAACCAAATAGTAAGTCATGCTACAGCACTTAGGCCTATAGAGAATGCAGGGAATAGAGTAGAATAGGTCAAATCCCAGAACTATTCTGAGAAAAGGGAAAGCTTGATCATAGTCTCACAGGGTATACTGTATGTGGTAAATCTGCTGTTACCATTAGTATAACAAAAAATATCCCCCCCCAAAAAACGAAGAACCATTTCAAATCTAAACATAGCGAGACAGACTAATTGGTTCGAAGTATGTTGGGGGTGTTAAAAATCACCCAATAAAAATGGGTCACCGATCAAAGAGTACATTTATGTGTTGGAACATACAAATTACATTTCCAGTCGAGGAACCAGAGTGGCACGTCTTTTTTCAGAAAACAGTTTAATTTACAAAGAGTCAGTGACAGTTTTACACCCAGTAACACTTTGAGGTTCGCAGAACCGCAGTTTTAACAACAGCGCTAAAAATGACAATTACAGTTGTAAATATGAAGAAGACAGGCAGAGAGGCTCTTCTAGCATAACAGGCTTTGTAGAGGCGGTCCGTCCACGTGTGACCAACTGAACATAATCCCACCTGAATATTGAAAAACCCACCATATGTGCATAGCGATATTTAACAAATCAAATTCATGTCAAATCTCCCCGAAACGCCTCAATATCTTTCATAAAGAGAGCTAGGACTAACCACATATCTACTGGGTTCAATCTTCCTCTCTTTAAGACCCTTTAAATGAAATGAACACAATGGCTAATAGACTTTGTTGACATCATTAACATGCTCATTAACATGTTCTCCTGTGGTTCTAGGCGCAAAGAGAAAACATATGGCTGACTTCATTAGGTATAGTACTGTATGTACATGTGGAAGGATTCACTGTAAACATTCTCCTCCTCAGTCCTCTGCTATCTTGAAATCTCCAGGCCCTGCTTAGCATTAGATACATATGCAACGGCCGCATCGCAGTTTAGGGTTGATTGGGAAAACGCTTGACAGCCTACGCTGAATGACTGCACCTCTTGTCTGTGCTGCTGGCTTGTCCTTATGTAACTGTAGGCAACCAGATGGCACACAGCTCTCGCTCTCTCTCTCATGTGTAATACGCTAGCCAGGAGGATTGGCTGTAGAGTCAAGATGTGCCATCATGTCTACAAGGCAAGAGATAACCCTATCCTGGAGTGGCTTTGTGTGTGTAGGTGGCTGGTGAACGGTGAAGGTGTAATGGAGGTGGTTCGGAGACCAAGGATATGTGACGAGTAACCTTGCCTGAGACCTGAAGACTTGTGTTAGCTCCCCAAGCTAACGCCTAGGCTTTACCTCGGTGGTCTAGAACAGTCTTGTGGCGCACAGGAGATCCAGGTTCAAACCCAGTCGGTCACACAGGCCACATCCCGATCCCTGAGTGAGGTTGATGTGACAATATTAGACCCTTGTGTATTCATCCAGCTGTCTGACTCTGGGAAACGAGGCGAAGAAGCACCTGTGGTCATGTTTAGTGGCAGTTCAGTGACAACTGTTTCACAACGTCACAGATAAAACATTTACTAGAGCCCATGCAGTACGTGTAACAGCTGTGTTCTATTGCTAGATAGAAGTACGAGATGAGACATGAGGGTGGGGATACACTTGGGTGGGACCTACAGCAGCATTCAAACATAATGAAACAGGGTTGAGGTGTGAACCATGACGATGGAATTCAGAGCATTATCTGAGCATCATGTCTATATCGAAGTACCGTCTATCGTATAAGTCCAGGGCACTTACGGACTCATTCGAACCCTAACAATTTTTTTGGTGAACCCATCTATAAGAGGAAGTCCTGCTTACTCTCTCAGTCACAGGTCTTAGGTCTTAGGATTGTCAGACAAACAGTTGCCCTGATAATATCTCTGTTGGGAAATAGTGTGGATGTTCATTCTGCAGTCAGTCCATTCTCTGAGTGGAGACAGACAGACACACAAACCTCCCAGAGCTCCCAGCCAAATCCCCAACACCTGCCACCACCCTGGAGCAGCGTCAGCATCAGACCCACACAGCCGTGTTGTAGTCAAACAAGGGCTGCATTTTCTCCACTCTGGCCTCCTGTCTCCACTCTTGTCTCCTGTCTATGTAAATCTCTGAGAACTGGCTCTGGCTCTTGTTCTGGCTGTGTCTCTCCTCAGCCAGCTGGGGACATGGCCGGCCCTTACCCTGCTGCTGCTGTCCTACACCTGCCCAGAACGGGAGGTAGAAGCTTCCCTTGGCCTGCTGCTTGGCCACTTTCTTGGGCCTCTTGAAGAGTTTGGCCTCCTGGCTCTCGGGGACCATCCAGCCTGGCCTCTCCTTCAGGAGCTTGTCCCTGTCAGGCCTCACACTGCGCAGGAACCTCTTGAAGATGTTGGTGGTCAGAGAGAACTTCCTGCAGATCTCCTGGGAGCGGCTGAGACGGAGAGGGTGGGCTGGGGAGTCGGGCCTGTCGGCTCCGTCTGCCCCCACACAAACACCCCCAATCATCTCCTCCTTCTCCAGCTCAGGCAAGTCCAGCCAGTTGCCCACCAGGTCGGCGAAAACATTGTCCCCTAGGACCAGGGGCTGCCGGTTGCGGCTGCGGCTCATGAGCGATGAGGTCCAGTCGCTGGAGTCATCCATGCTGTCCTGGGAGTAGTCGCTGTCCAGCGAGGGGCCTTCCCTGGATAGGCTGTAGAGGATGCCAGGCAGATCCACCACCTGGGCTGGGTGAGCCGGCTGCTGATGCTGCTCTGGAAACACTTGGCTAAGACGTGGGCCACAGTACTCCACCTGTGGGGCAGTGTATCCTGACACTCTGCGGGGGAGAGGGAGAGGCTGGCTCTCACTCTCAGTCTCCAATGTCTCCAGGCTGGAGGAGGAAGGAGAGGTGCCCAGGCTGCTCCGGTGCCCCACCCGGCTCTGCTGCTGCTGCTGCTGCTCCTCCCGACCAGTTGTCCAGTCCAAGGGGGGCCTGTGAGTCTCATCGTGGACAGGGCAGAGGGTAGGCTTGAGGCTGGGGATAGGGCAAGGGCCACATGTGTCTGCTGTTGGTGGTGGGGCCGCCCTTTGGATGGGCCTCCCTGAGATGTCTAGTTGCTCCAGCACTGTCTGCACTTGTAGAAGCTTGAGTTCTTGAAGAGCCCCCATCATGGAGTTCATCTGAGCATGGAGGCCATCTCCTGCCTCCTTCATAGACACCTGTAGGGAAAGAGAGGGGAGAGGGAGAGGATGAGGGAGAGGGGGGGGACAAAAACAACAGGGAAATGGCCAGTTAGCGTCACCCGCAAAACTCATCCATTCAAGCACTTCTATAACACATCTATAAATAACCCTCTGTCAAACACTGACCAGTGTTTACATTGCCCCTCTACGGTTGAACTTAGTTAGATCACAGCACCGCTTAGGACAAATGAATGAACTCAAAGACGAACCAAAATGTACACATGGTACTAACATAATTACCCCTCACCAATAATGATTTGTTTTCCATATCTCCATTGGTGTTGCTACAGTTTATCTCTTGCTGCACCGTAGCCCTTCTGTGTTTTGAGGCCACTCATGTTTTTTTGTTCGGTCACATGACCCGTTTTGAATGACAGGGCCCCCATATGGCTTGCGTATGTGAGAGGACCCTGTCGCTCAGCAGCTGTAGGGAGGAGTATCTCTGGCTTCATCTCTCCCACGCTCTCTCTTTCTCTTTTTCTCTCTCTCAAACTACTCTCTCTCTCTCTCTGTTCCAGCATCCTGTGGGACTGAGCTTATGTCATGTGACCAAGCTATAACCGTTTCCCCCGCAGCCAAGCAGTCCCTGAGGCAATAGAGTGTCTTTAAAAATGAAGCCATGCACCCGGACTTACTTTGAACTTGGCTGTTGATATGACAGATGTGTCTTCGGAATTAAGAATACACAGATGCGAATGCTCCTCCTTAAAACGCAAAACTGTGTGATGTTACAGAAATAGAACACCACCAAAAAAAGCATTTCAATCCACGTTGATATAGTTTGGAGAATGCCATGTTGCAGTTGAACATTTGAATAAGGGATTGGAATAACAGATCATATTTCAGTAGTCTGACCAACTGTGCTTTGACTGTTTTCACTGTCTCTCTGAATAGAGACAGCCTTCACTCAAAGACAGCTATTACAGCTGGGTAATACAATTGGTCCACCATACCAACAATGTAACATTATTTGTGTGCACTCTATAAGATTGCTCCAACTCACAGTAGACTGCAAACATCCGAACAAGTTGGATAAAATGCTGTTCAATTAAATGAAATATAGAAAACATCAACTTTATACCTCGCTCTACACGTCCAAGATATTAAATCTATCCATCAGTCTAAGATCCTAATAAATCACCTTACCTTGTTATAACTTTTACACAAGTCTGTTCCTCTCTCTTGGCTGCTCAGTCCGTCTCTACTCTCCACTCTCACCTTTCAAACAGCCCTTCCTGCCAACCCCTATATGTAGCCCCTGCCAATCAGGGCCAGTCTCTGTCCTGGCAGCCAATCAGTTGTGTCTGTCTAGACGTTAATCCCTAACCGTGGGGGTGGGTTCACTCAAGCACGCATTAATTGACAAAGACTGGGTGAGAGTCAGCAGCAGTGGAAGTGGTGTTTGGGGTAACAGCAGTGTGAGTTGGTGTTGGGGGGGGTGAGTGTTATGGCGGCCTTGCCATATGTTTAGATGTCTAGAGGGATTCAATTATTGAAGAACAGGAGGGGGGATGGGTATCATAAGTAGCAAGGTCAATGATATTGTACTTGTTGACTGTGGTACACATAAGTGCCAAGTGGGAAAGCATTGGATCAGTAACTTCAGTAACTAACACACTAGCTAACGACAGACAGGAAAGTATCAGCAAGAAGTGATTGAGATGTGAGAGGCGAACATAATAATCTGCAGTATGTCCTGATGTGTGACGTCACAACATGTTTACAATATGTTAATAACATGTTGTAATGCTTAATACAAAGAGCGACCTCGTGAATCATATTTTTAAAAGAAAACCTGCAGGCCTACACCAAAAGAATAAATCAATATAATTTGCCTGAAAAATCATTCAACATTTTGCAGACACTCTTGTTTAGAACTGATAAGACAACATGGTCAATCGTTCAGCAGTTGCAAGAGCCACTGTACTGACCAACCCTAAACTAGCCTTTCATCCCTTCATATTCAAACAAAGAAAATGATGCATGAAGAAGCACTTGAAAAGGTCTCACAGAAGATCTCGTAATCCATACGCAGCTCAGCTGACATTTCCACCCGAAAAAATGAAACGCAACATCAGCAGAGAGACAAAAGGAGTCTGTGTTCCTGAGTAGCCATTATAGAAGGTGAAGGTAATTGGAACAATGAGGTCGTCTCTGTGTTCTCCTGCGGTTCTAGGCGCTAAAACATATGGCTGACTTCATTAGGTGTAATTAGCCGGAGTCTTTAGAAGCTGGTGAACAGGCTTTATATAATTACTGTTTACCTCAAACCACATCAAGGTTCAACCAGCATTGCCACATGGTGCACACGGTTGGGTTTTTCCCGATTATCTCCATAAAACAACATGTGGAATTGTCAATAACATTACGTCAGAATCATTCGAAAGATCACATCACAAGGGGCTGAAGTTGCCCTTCTACAGCTGTACTGCAACCTCTTGTTAGGAGATGCTACCATTCCTATTCACATGGAATCTATCTGGCTGACTTGTTCATGCATGCTTACTCCTCAACATGCAATCCTTCTTCCCTCCCAAATACACTCATCCACTCCAATTATCCAAAAGCACACGCCGTTTACTCCATTTGGCTCTCTTAAATGATTCACAATGTCCTCAAAGGCTTCAGACCCACTGTTGACTTCACTGTGCCAACTAAGGCACTTAATTGACCTCACATGACCCCAAAACCTTGCGGCCCAAATAGGTCAGACGAGCTGGAATCAGCTTTCTGCCGGATCAAATCAAGTCACATTTTTTTGTTGTTGGACTGACTGTCTCCCCAGGGCAGTGTACTCTCAGTGTACTCTACCACCCCAAATGTTTACTGTATTGTGTTGCAGAGACGGCTTGAGTCAGTGGTTCATAGAAATGTGCTGATAACAGATCTTAAACTCAGCAAATGGAGAGGGAAATGGTTCCTTTTTGGGGGGGGACGGGACTGCAGGGCATCGAACACTGTCTCTCTGGTACCATTAGCTTATTAAAGCCATATCTCAAATACTGGAGCTAAGTCATCAGCTTTCTGTAATGTTAGTGTGTTAGCATCACTTCAGCAGTTTGATCCGTCAGGGTCTACCTGTAGACTGTAGACAGTTGGTTAGCGACTGAAAACGTATTAGGAAGTAAAAAGTGCAGGTTAAGGACAATCCAGCCATCCTCAGGCAACAAATGCAGTGATGCAAACGGACCGTAATTGACAATTAAGTTCTGAATGCTTCAAATGTGGGGAGTAATCACTGGCAGTCCGGAATTAATGTTGGATGATTACCCATTAAAAGTTATGTCTCTGAAAAAGGCTATGAGGTGCCACGTCATATCAAGTGTGCAAAGGAGCGCTCAACAACTATCACACAGTTAACATTTGCGCTAGTCTTTGAATATGCATGAATGTGAATTAAGTCCCACCCAGCATAAATAAATGAACACTATCTTTGCACTCGGTTGAGATTAGGGTCGCGGCTCTTGAGTGTTCTCTCTTCATTCAGTTGAGGGGGAAACAAAATCTGAGCAAGTGTGGCGCATTTGTTACGGTGAAATCTGCCTCCCTGGCCTCCCGGGTGGCGCAGTGCCACCAGAGACTCTGGTTTCGCGCCCAGGCTCTGTCGTAACCGGCCGTGACCGGGAGGTCCGTGGGGCGACGCACAATTGGCCTAGCGTCGCCCGGGTTAGGGAGGGTTTGGCCGGTAGGGAAATCCTTGTCTCATCGCGCACCAGCAACTCCTGTGGCGGGCTGGGCGCAGTGCGTGCTAACCAAGGTTGCCAAGTGCACAGTGTTTCCTCCGACACATTGGTGCGGCTGGCTTCCGGGTTGGATGCGCGCTGTGTTAAGAAGCAGTGCGGCTTGGTTGGGTTGTGTATCGGAGGACGCATGACTTTCAACCTTCGTCTCTCCCGAGCCCGTACGGGAGTTGTAGCGATGAGACAAGATAGTAGCTACTAAAACAATTGGATACCACGAAATTGGGGAGAAAAAGAATGAAATCTGTCTCCCTACACGTACACAGAACCCTTATTAACACGGTTTAACTGGATTTATTGAACAAATAAACAGCACCCAAACACATTTCTTTAAGTGGCAGTTCAGCCTAATAAGGGAGTGTCAACTAAACACATGTACTTCATGTAATGAATTTAAAAGAGAGCCATTCAGTGTTAATGGCCAGAGGTAGGAGAAATGAGAGGCCAAGGAAAGGTTATTAGAGAGGGCATTTATCTCTCACACACACACACACACACACACGTGCACACGCACACACCTCTTATTGAGTATGAATGGTAGGTTGTATTGGTCAAGGGCACTACTGGGATCTGTATCCAGGGCATACAGACCATGCCTCTGTACTGCCCATATAGCAGAGCCCTGTGGTGGGGTGAGCCAGGGCTCTACGCTGCCCATAGACCAGAGGTGGGGTGAGCCAGGCCAAGCCTTCTGGGGCCCTTTAACACTGGGAGGTGGTCTAATGGGCAGTTTCCTGGCCCTCGCAGACCTTGTTTCTGCATTAAATGATAAAGCTGGAAGGGAGCAGTGGGTTGCTTAAGCCTTAGAGAACATCAGCGACATCTTTGAAAGATTGTTCTTGAACAGAAGTCTGTAGATGTTGCGTGCTGTGCAAGTGCTCACCAAAATCCCTAACAATAAAAATAGAAAACTTTACTTGATCATTGTACTGCAAATGCTCAAGATAATTGTAATGACCTACTACCATGACATTCGTTATGTAGGTCTTGAGCAACTTGTTTATGTTTTCGGAGTTGAATAATTTATTTTTCACTGTGAACCGCTTCCATCCGGTCTCAACGATCACATCATGCAAACCACCTGCCAATGTGACCCCGGGCAATTTTAGCCAAGGGGAAGGAAGGAACCGGCTGGAGAATGGAACCACAAGAGATGCTCCAAACAAACCAACTGAGACCACTGCTCCGTACCACCGCTACCCCTACGCCCTGAAGGTAACCGAGAACAAGGAGAGTCTCCGTGAGCACAGTAGCTTGGTTCACCACCTCAGGACGTAACGGCATTGGCATAGTTGTTCTCTCAGAAGTTCCATGACCTCACAGCTCACACACACCCTCCCTAGAATAGCATTCCAAGCTGACAGATGGTTATGTTTGAAATGTCTTGAGGCGAATAAAAGATAAAGAAGAACCATAAAAGTGAAATTAGTGTTAGTATTGATGTCAAAAGCTTTGATATCCTTTGACGCGCTGAAGTTACATCACCATGCAGATGTTCAGGAGGTACTCGGGGGGGAGGGGGGTGTCATCGCCGTTGTGCTTAGCAATGTTGCATTGTTATACACCCAAGAATTTGTTTTGCCATACAGGACTTTCACGTGAAATCAAATCAAACTTCATTTGTCACATGCGCCCAATAGAACAGGTGTAGACCTTACCGTGAAATGCTTACAAGCCCTTAACCAACAATGCAGTTAAAAAAAGTTACTAAAATATTTACTAAATAAACTAAAGTAAAAATGAATAAAAAGTAACACATTAAAATAACAATAACGAGGCTATATACAGGGGGTACCAGTACCGAGTCAATGTGCGGGGGTACAGGTTAGTCGAGGTAATTTGTACATGTAGGTAGGGGTAAAGTGACTATGCATAGATAATAAACAGCGAGTAGCAGCAGAGTAAAAATAATGTGTGTGTGTGTGTGTGTGTTGGGGGGGGGGGGGGGGTCAATGTAAATAGTCCAGGTGGCCATTTGATTCATTGTTCAGCAGTCTTATGGCTTGGGGGTAGAAGCTGTTGAGGCTCCTTTCGGTCCTAGACTTGGCACACCGGTACTGCTTGCCGTGCGGTAGCAGACAGAACAGTCTATGACTTAGGTGACTTAGGTGAAAATCTGACCATTTTTTGGGCTTTCCTCTGACACTGCCTAGTATATAGGTCCTGGATGGCAGGAAGCTTGACCCCAGTGATGTACTGGGCCATACGCACTACCCTATGTAGCGCCTCTCCTGAGAGGGAAAAGGTGTTGTCGTGCCCTCTTCACGACTGTCTGGTGAGTTTGGACCATGGTAGGTCGTTGGTGATGTAAACTTGAAGCTCTCAACCCGCTCCACTACAGCCCCATCGATGTTAATGTTTTCGATGTTTTCCTGTAGTACACGATCAGCTCTTTTGTCTTGCGTACATTTTTGTCTCTGACCTCCTCCCTATAGGCTGTCTCATCGGTGTCGATAATCAGGCCTACCACTGTTGTGTCGTCAGCAAACTTAATGATGGTGTTGGAGTCGTGTTTGGCCACTCAGTTGTGGGAGAACAGGGAGTACAGGAGGGGACTAAGCACACACCCCTGATGAGCCCCAGTGTTGAGGATAAGCATGGCAGACATGTTGTTGCCTACCCTTACCACCTGGGGGCGGCCCGTCAGGAAGTCCAGGATCCAGTTGCAGAGGGAGGTGTTTAGTCCCAGAGTCCTTAGCTTAGTGATGAGCTTTGTGGGCACTATGGTGTTGAAAGCTGATGATAAAACAGTCCATAGCATGATATATATATATAACATTCACAATAAGATGATTAGACTTAGATAATTAGGCTAAGCTACAGTCCTTATTCTATCCCATTAGTTTCATTAGTTTCTATTATTTTCTATTCTATTGCTTATTCACACCCCCTTGCTTGTTCTCTGTACTGGTATAATGGTAAATGGGGGTTCAGGGGAACCAGCGTAGGCAGACACAGACAGACATGTGGGAACTTTGGCATCGGCAACACCTTAGGGGTACAAGACACTCCAACAGATTGTGCTCTGCATGGTACAGGAGTGGACAGACTCAGGAACAGTAAAAAAAAAAAACTTGCATCTGCTCTCTGTTTCTGCTTCATCACAGGGATGACAGACTCCCTCTTCTTTTGGGTTTGCAAACTGTGATATGGCAACCATCACTTCACACAACACGCCGTTCCATGGCTCCCTCCTGTTGTGATCAGAGTGCCAGGCCAGTTGACAGACGTGGAGCTAATTCAGTGCAGACAACCCAGAAGCCACAGAAGTGTCATGTTACAGACCGTGCATGCCTTGCCCTGGGCATGTGGGTTAAAGAACATTCTACCCGTTTGAAGAGCGTTCCAATAGGAGTTGTGCCAGTTAATGCTGCTTTGAAAATGCTGTGTGTGCATCTGCCAAAGGATCGGGAACATGAGCAGTGAGAACCCAGAATGTGAATCGTACACTTCAAACTGAGAATACCGTTTTTTTCCCTGAGTATCTTTAATCACAGAGTCCCCAACAACGGCCCTATGAAAACAGAATAGATTTACAGCAATAGCCTATCTATTTCAGAAGACTGTCTTCAAAACCCATCACAGTGTCAAGGGAGTGTATAGCCTAGACATGCCTCTGTGTATGAAAGTTAGGAATATTAATAAAGCAATGTTAAAGCTGCAATGTGTAACATTTTAGGCGACACCTCCAAATTCACATTGCAATGTGATTTACAGACTGTCATTCTCATTGAAAGCAAGTATAAGAAGCGGTAGATCTGTTCTATGTGCGCTATTTCTATGCTTCTTTAGTTAAGTTTAGTTTTTTTATGTCTTTTACTTTCGGGTTGGTACACCAGCTTCAAACAGCTGAAAATACAATATTTTTGATTATTGAAAAATATATTTCACAGCGGATTAGATGGTACAATGAATCTCTACACTTGCTTTGTCACATAAACTGAAATTAGGCAAACTGTTAGAATCTTTGCAACCAGGCAATTTCTGCATATTGCACCATTAATATAGGCAGCAGGTGAATATATGAAGTTTCATTCCAAAACACTATATATCCATTTTCAGAAATGTTGATAAATGAGCTTTTATTGTTTTCAAGAAATTATGAAAGATTGGTGTGCTTTTTCGATATCTAATCATGACATGGGGTTGTTCAACATGTATTTGTTTAAAATCTATCACTTGATGATTTCAGAGAGACAAATAATTATGTTTTCTTGCTAAATGCTATATATCCGCATCATTCTCAGATAAAGAAGTAGTACTGCTTGGTTTTACACAGTCAAATGTAACAAATAACTAAAGAACTGTACAAATGCTATATTTGTGACATCAATGTTTAAAAAAATGTTTTGCAAAATAATGAAATACAGTAATATGAGATCTGTATGTAAAACATTTACCTTTGACATTGTAGTAATTTAGCAGATGCTGTTATCCAGAGCGACTTACAGTAAGGGCATTCATCTTAAGATAGCGTGAGACAAGCACATATCACAGTCAAATATATAGGATACAATCATTCCATTCCAGCTAAACAATGGATATATAGCATTTTGCACACAAAAAAAACTAACATTTCATACACATCTAAAATCTATGAATGAAAAATCTGAGAACAGTAATTTTTTTACACACACATGAAAGTACCCATAAGCAATCATGTCTGACTAAAAAACACTATTGCAGAAAATTGTTGGCCATAGCGTTTTGGAAATAGTCTTCATAGAACACTGAGCATCTCATGGAAAGAAAAGAGAGCAGGAAACTGCTTGACCATTCATTAGACTGTACCATTTCATCCCGTCCATCCCAGACGCATGAACAACGGTCTGCAAGAATCATAGGATCGAATGTTCGAACTGAGCATTTGATTTGCTTGAGTTTAACTTATTTACAAACGTCAATGGAACTATGCAGTATTATGCAACCTCAGCTGTATAACAACTAAATATGAATAACTAAATATTATAATTTATATTTTCGTAGCTGTTTACTTATTTTGTGACCCAGTTGCATTGGCATTAAAAATGTCCAAAACACGCTACATCTGAATGCATATACTAAAATTGGATATCAGAACAACAGTGGAAGTAGAAACAGAAAACAAACATTGTATAATCAGAAAACTCAAATAAGATGACATACCAGTTCCTGCTTCAGACGTCTCAAGCAAGTATCCATATTTTTGCGCTCTGACATGTAAAGCTGTCGTTCCATTTTTGTAAACGTAAGTAGGCTTTTTCAAATAAAATACTTGCTCATTATTTCAAGCATGCCTATCACAAAAGTCACATAGTCTAAGCTATTCAATTGTCAGCGTCATGATGATGGAACAAGCTAAAAACGCCAAGCTTGTTCTGGAATGCGCGCCCTCGTCTAGTTTTGGATGTGGATTCCAAAAGCACAAACTCTCGAATCTGTCGCTCTGTGTTGGGTATATTTACTCCAAATATGATTGATTGTTTAGTCCTAAAGATTATTTAGGTTTGCACGATTGCCTGTCGATATCTCTGACTTGTCATCCCCTGCTTTGTAACCTATTCTTCTTCTCATTCACGGGGAGCGCTTACGTTGACCACTCAATTTCCTCCAATGAGATTGCGATGTTTATTTTTCTTTGGCACTGTGCTGACGTTATAGCTGTAATGGAAAAAAAATAGAATATATTTCAAGGGACTTTATGAGTTATGGCCATGTGGTATTCAAATAACTCGATCTACATTTAATTTGAAATATAAAGTAGTTAGGCGTTGACAGTGTTTTAGACTAGAGAAAATACACATTCGGATGAACTAGCAATTGCACTGGTGTGTCGACACCTGCTCGTTTGAAATGATTGACATTTAATTGTATCAGTGGAGACTGCTGAGGGGAGGACAGCTCATAATAATGGCTGGAATGGAGTCAATGGAATGGTATCATCCACATGGAAAGTACTTCTTTGATACCATTCTGTTTACTCCATTCCAGCCATTATTATGAGCTGTCCTCCCATTAGCAGCCTCCACTGAATTGTATATATTCTCCAAGGACGGGATGTAACACTGGACCAAAAATGTGTACAACTCAAAGCCTCCACTTTCGATACACAGATGAGGATTGGTTGAAAGGCGAGTTGGGTTACGCATTGAATTGGTGTTCCTCAGAAAAATAAACAAAAAAAATGCATCATTCACATGACCAGTGCTGGAGTCCTGCCACTCAAGTCATACACACAACATTTCCTAGTCATTGTATGCACTGCAAAAAGGTAGGAAGGTAGGTAGGTAGTGGCCTAGTGGTTAAGAGTATTGGGCCAGTAACCAAAAAGATGTGGATTCGAATCCCCAGGCTGACTAGGTGTAAAATCTGTTGATGTGCCCTTGAGAAAGGCGCTTAACACCAATCGCTCCTGTAAGTTGCTCTGCTATATGACTAGAACCTCAAAGGGTCTGCTAAAAGGAGCCGCACATACTGTCGGTTATCTCAGGAGGGCAAAGTATTGTCACCCTCACAGTCAGCAAGGAAGCACCTGAGCGACAGTCCTTTGTTGTGTGACCCGGATACAATTACTCATTGGAGGAATGAAGGGGTTTGATCCTGTAAATATCCTTCTCTTGCAGAATTGAGACACTTGGACCAGACTTCAGAAATGGAACTTGGATTTCGGAGCTCTAGAGCTTCTTGTGTATGACCTGATTCCATCTAAATTAGTACTGTTATCGTCTTGTATCTGCCACATGTTGGGCTTTCCCAGATGGATGAGAGGAGGAAGTAGCTCTGACTTCAATTCCAAAAGCAAGGAAAGGGGGCTGGATGTATAAATAAATCATCTGAAACATCGGTGTACTTTAGGGAGAAGAAGAGAGGCTGCCTTCAACACGCTGTCTCTTTTTATTAGACAGCTTGATTTCCCACTGTTGTTATTACAGTATTATGCAAATATGTTTGCATTCATTCGTGTGCAAGGAGAAGCTCTGTTACCCTTGTTGGGTTTATGTCTTTATGCAGAGTTTCTTGCCCAGCAGAGTAGTGTAATGAGATGTATGTTAAATATGACAACCTGGCTTTCTTTTAATGAAGAATGTGAACCCATGCCTGACCCTGACCTGCAGCTGCCCTCCTGCATGTCCCCACTTCCCCCCAGCTGTCCCCAGGACTATGCCATCTGTGGAAACTTATCCAGTGCCAGACCACACAGCACACACTACCGCAGACACATTCAGCAGCAGCAACTGTTCTCCATACACTATCCCACTGCAAAGCCAAAGAGCATGCTTTTATATAGCGTTATTGAGTTGAGTATTGGGAAGTGCATCTTGTCTTCAGTTTCTTGCCAACCACCTGCTTCAAACCCAGTTCCATGTACTCGTCTTTCTGGTATTAAATGGGTCACTGCATCAGCCACTCCCCGTTTGGCGAGTTGAGGGTCACACTTAGTCAACAGTTAGTGCCCAGATATCAGCATGCTGCTTAGTTAGCATTCATTTGTGACGCATTGCAGTAGTAGCCTCTGAGTCTTTTTCAATTTATGTGCTCTGTGCTGAACTGTTGTGTGAGCTAGAACCAGGAGCCAGATTGTCATCAGTTTACGTTGGAGTGCATGCTCACCCAGTTTGAGCTAAATTGGCCCAATGCGCCATCATTGTCTTGCACAGTTTCTCCTCATCATCAATTGACTGTTCCTGGATTAAGCGAATTGATAGGGACTGATCAGATGTTACCTTGTTTTGAAATTAATAGGATCTCCACAAACAACTTTCTAAAATGTAGGAGCGTTGGCGCAATGGTTGAAGACAAGCCTGACCCCTTGTGGCTATAATTGGAATAACACAGTTTGAGATTGATAACACTATTTCACATTGAACGAGAACTCTAACCATTTCAACCATGAAATGAATCATTTAAACCACAAAGAGGAAAAACACATGCAAAATATCTTCATATGTCTCTCCACTAGTAATCATTTATAATCATTGCCTCTGAATTTGTGGTTTTCATTGAATTCTCTTCAGTTTTCTCTCTTATATACTTAACAAACTGATCAGTAGTTGTGTGGTCACACTGTCAAGTTAGCCACAATCTGACCACATAGAGTTGGAGATACGCAATGACTGCATGGCTGGTTCTACGGGTGGCAAAGCCGAGCATGGAACCCCCAGATGGAATTTGTGCCCCCATAAACTTAACAAATGGTATATGAATGACCTTGCCTGGTTTTGCCAATGTAGCGCTGCTGGGCCTGCCAGTAGAGGCTATATGCCATGTGTGCTCATTATCTGAGGAGGGGGGATGTAATAATATTTAATAGTTAAAATCCAAAAATGCATTCTGATTGGCAGTGGTGTAAAGTACTTAAGTAAAAATACTTTAAAGTACTACTTAAGTAGTTTTTGGGGGTATCTGTACTTTTCTTTACTATTTATATTTTTGACAACTTTTACTTTTACTTCACCAGATTCCTATAAAGAAAATAATGTACTTTTTACTCCATACATTTTACCTGACACCCAATAGTACTTGTTACATTTTGAATGCTTAGCAGGACAGAAAATGTTCTAATTCACACACTTATCATGAGGACATCTGTGGTTATCCCTTATTCCTCTGATCGGGCGGAGGATGTCTGAGTGAGGGAATGTGACCCTGACTATCCATACATTAAAAAAACAAGAAAATAGGTATCTAAAGTAAAGTATATTTTAGCAATTTCATTTACTTTTGGTACTTAAGTATATTTAAAACCAAATTCTTTTAGATTTTTACTCAAGTAGTATTTTACTGGGTGACTTTCACTTTACTTGACTCATTTTCTATTAATGTATCTTTACTTTTACTCAAGTATGACAATTGGGTACTTTTTCCACCACTGTTGATTGGGCACCTAGCAATGCAATGTCATAAGGCATCGCTTTCATTACCTTGTTTAGGAAGCTCATTGGGTCCCAAGGCATTTTTTTCTCTCACACAAACTAGGATTCCATCCAATTTGCAACAGATTTTCATGCAAATATTCTAAAATATCCACATTTACCCACCAGAGAAGAGTTTCCATCAAACTGATTTATTGTGAATGAAGGTCTGTGCGTGATGACATAGGGCATATAAAAACAACATTTGCTGTTTAATTTCCATGTACCGAATGAAAAATACAAGTTAAATGGGTTTCCAGCTAATTTTCAACACAAATTATGTTTTTTGTCACAAAAACTGTTGTGTTATATTATAGAAAAGGCACCTACTAGTCTTGGCACGTGTGCTCTAGCCAACAGTTCGCAAACACAGTGCATCTGGGCCAAGCATCGGTCATCATTACACCAGAATAAGATATTTATTGGAAATGAGCATCAAGCTCATCACGGTGCACTTTCACCATCCTGTGAATTTCATCACCATTTATCTTTTTTGTTGCCTAATAAACTGTATGCGTCCCTGACGAGTCATAGTAGGAGAACCACACAACATGTCATCACATGAGTCCAAGTTTACTTTGATATGATGGTTATTATATCAATATTTGCACATAAAAGCATTTCCACCAACATTTCTCACATCTTTCATTTTTTTCCAACACAAAAAGTTTTGTCTAGCGTATTTTGTTTTGTCGACATTTGCAAAGTTTACAGAAAAAAAATCTGTTTCCATCAGGCCTGTAATAAAAAAAAAATCCCGACATTGTATAGTTCTGTTGATTGGGAGTCTCTGACTACCTGAAGGGCCCATCATTGGCTACTTTTTGTATATAAAGAGGTTCTTCTGAGACTCCTCCACTACCTCAGCTCACTTATTAATTGGAGATCCAGAAATGTTCAGTCCCGCTCTCTGGACTGACTTATTCTGAGGGTCCGGTGGGTCTCCACTGAGCTGGGGGAAAAAATGCTTTTAGTTTTTATGCCCCCAGCTCATAGAATAGCCTTCAGGCCACCTTGAAGCTAGACTAGCTGGTCTCCATTGGACAGTTTAGATACATTTTGAGGGAGATAATATGTGATAGTTGTTTGTTTTGATGAATCTTGCGGGTATTTATTGTATTGTGTTGTTGTTATGTTGCTTTATGTTGTATTGAATTGTGTTTTTGTGTTCACAGCGCTCCGTTAAGAATGAGACCCTGGTGCCCTCCTTGTCTAAAGAAAAAGAAAACATTTAAAAGTAGTGGGAGAACTACACAACATATCATCGGATGCCTCCGAGTTTACTTCGATATGACGGTTAATATATCAATATTTGCGCATTCAAAAAAAGTTTACACGCCATTTCTCGCATCATACATTTTATCGACACAAAAAAGATACCACATACTGTATGTTGAATTAACAAATTGTCTGTTGGCATTTATAAATTGCAACGCATATCCTGTTTCCATCAGCCCAGACTGTTTTCATGAGTCAGGTCATTCATCAGCATGAAATGTTTGGATGGAAACCTGGTTAGAGAGGGGGAAAGTTCACTTTTGCAGACAGCTACAGCTATAGGCTACCTAGTAGCTACTAGCATTGTTAAGTTTTGGTAGTGGCTAGCTGAATAATTATAGATAGTTGGCTAAGCTTTGATCAGCATAGATATCCGAACATGGCTGGGCACCGCCAAGAGGAAAAACCACCAAGGGATGCCGGGCTCACCGACCAGCCTGTAGGCTCAATCCCCGAAGTTTAGGAGCCTAGAAGCAAATCTAATACCCACCCATCCCCCATGCCACCTGCTGACCAACGAGATCGAGATCAGCCAGGGCTTAGCACCAGGATCACGAGGGTAACATCACAACCAGCACCCGCACCTCCATTACCCTTGCCACTAGCACCTGAAGGCCTGTTGAATCTAACCAGAACTGAACTCGTGGAGGCAGAGTTCATTGTGTCTCACACATGCTTGCAAAGTGTACGAATCTATTTATAGATTTGCTCATACTGTGGAGCTGATCTGCGCGTGTTGGTAGGTACAAATTATGTGTAGGCCTACAGCAGCAGATACAAGTGTATGTGATAGTGGGGCGCATATCTTTCTTGTGTATTCTATAAAACAACGGTTGTTGATGTGTACGGCTAAATTCAAAATACATTTTGTTTTACATTTGAGCAGCAGTAGGACCAATCTACCATGTTTTATTAGGGCTATAAAGCAACACTAGTTTGAGCAAAAGAAGCTCACAAGCCAGGTTTGGCTGGCAGATGTAAATCTTTATCTGACACTAGTGTCATGATGTGGCCCTTTCTGGGTATAGATCGTGGCTTCCCCCTCACTCTCTCCTACACCCAGGTTCTGTTATCTCAGGCCATAAATTCCTGGCGGAGACGTTCTCCCCCTGGTCATGCAGTGAAAAAGACACAGAGAAAACAAAGGATTTCACGTGGCCGAACTTCTAAATCCCCCAAATGGGAAAATGAAGTAAAATGTCCACTTGTGAGAAGGTGGGAATGGTCCGTGGACACTTAAGGGATGGGTATGATGAGTGCGTTTCATTTGGTGACCTCAGAGAGGACAGGAAACACACATAACTGTCACGGCTTTCTTCCTGGGAAGGAGAGGCGGACCAAAACACAGCGTGGTTATGGTTCATGGTTCTTTAAATCAGAAAAACTCAAACATGAACAAACTACAAAAACAATAACCGTGAAAACCGTAACAGTCCTAACTGGTGCATAAAACACAAAGACAGGAAACAATCACCCACAAAATACCCAAAGAATATGGCTGCCTAAATATGGTTCCCAATCAGAGACAACGATAAACACCTGCCTCTGATTGAGAACCACTCTAGGCAACCATAGACTTACCTAGACAACTAAACTGCACACAACCCCATTAATCTAATAAACCCCTAGACAAGACGAACACAATAAATCACCTATGTCACACCCTGGCCTAACCAAAATAATAAAGAAAACAAAGATAACTAAGGCCAGGGCGTGACAGTACGTACCACCCCCCCCCCCCCCCCTTCCCCAAAAGGTGTGGTCTCCCGGCCGCACACCTAAACCCATACGGGAGGGTCTGGGTGGGCGTCTGTCCACGGTGGCGGCTCTGGCGCGGGACGTGGACCCCACTCCACCATAGTCTTAGTCCGTTTTTTATAGTATCCTAGGAACGGCGACCCTCGCCGCCGACCTAGGATTGGCAACCCTACTAAATGGCCCCACTGGACTGAGGGGCAGCTCCGGACTGAGGTAGCTCAGGCTGGTTGACGGCTCTGGAGGATCCTGGCTGAATGGCGTCTCTGGAGGATCCTGGCTGACTGGCGGCTCTGGACAGGCGGGAGACTCTAGCAGCTCTGGACAGGCGGGGAGACTCTAGCAGCTCTGGACAGTCGGGAGACTCTAGCAGCTCTGGACAGGCGGGAGACTCTAGCAGCTCTGGACAGGCGGGAGACTCTAGCAGCTCTGGACAGGCGGGAGACTCTAGCAGCTCTGGACAGGCGGGAGACTCTAGCAGCTCTGGACAGGCGGGAGACTCTAGCAGCTCTGGACAGGCGGGAGACTCTAGCAGCTCTGGACAGGCGGGAGACTCTAGCAGCTCTGGACAGGCGGGAGACTCTAGCAGCTCTGGACAGGCGGGAGACTCTAGCAGCTTTGGACAGGCGGGAGACTCGAGCAGCTCTGGACAGGCGGCAGACTCTAGCAGCTCTGGACAGGCGGGAGACTCTAGCAGCTCTGGACACGCACAGGAAGCCTGGTGCGGGGGGCTGCCACCGGAGGGCTGGTGCATGTAGGTGGCACTGGATAGACCGCACCGTGCAGGCGCACTGGAGCTCGTGAGCACCGAGCCTGCCCAACCTTACCTGGTTGAATGCTCCCGGTCGCCCTGCCAGTGCGGCGAGGTGGAATAGCCCGCACTGGGCTGTGCAGGCGAACCGGGGACACCATGCGTAAGGCTGGTGCCATGTACGCCGGCCCAAGGAGACGCACTGGAGACCAGATGCGTAGAGCCGGCTTCATGGCACTTAGCTCGATGCCCACTCTAGCCCGGCCTATACGAGGAGCTGGTATGTACCGCACTGGGCTAGTGCACCCGCACTGGGGACACCGTGCGCTCCACAGCATAACACGGTGCCTGCCCAGTCTCTCTCGCTCTCCGGTAAGCACAGGAAGTTGGCGCAGGTCTCCTACCTGGCTTCGCCATACTTCCCGTGTGTCTCCCCCCCCCCCCCCCCCAATAAATTTTAGGGGCTGACTCTCAGGCTTCCTACTGCGCCGCTGAGCTTGTTTCTCCAATTCCATTCTCCTATAACCCTCCTCGCACTGCTCCAGCGAATCCCAGGCGGGCTCCGGCACTCTCCCTGGGTCGACCGCCCACCTGTCTATCTCTTCCCAAGTCGTATAGTCCAGATTCTCCTCCCAAGTCCAATAATCCTGACATCGCTGCTCCTCCTGCGGCTGCCTGTCACCACGCCGCTTGGTCCTGTTGTGGTGGGTGATTCTGTCACGGCTTTCTTCCTGGGAAGGAGAGGCGGACCAAAACGCAGCGTGGTTATAGTTCATGGTTCTTTAATCAGAAAAACTCAAACATGAACAAACTACAAAAACAATAACCGTGAAAACCATAACAGTCGTAGCTGTGATTGTGAATAGTTATAGAATTCCTAACCATACCACGTAGAGCATTGGCTACACGGCTGGAAATGGTTAAGCTACGATACTATCAATCCCTACATAATAAGAGCAAATCTTAGATACTAATTACTAGTCTGCAGCTAGAAATTATGTGAACCTGGGATGCGAATACCAACAACTGCCGAAACAGCTATTCTATGAGAACATTTTTGAATGGTAACTCTGAAGTATCCGTTCTAACCATGAGAGACTTTGATCTTCAGGGAAACAGAGAGAGAGAGAGAAAGAGACGCGGATTAACTGACTCTCAGGCAAACGGACCCGATTCCAACAGAAAGATCGACACATGGGCGTAAATATATATTGATTGCAATTTTTCCCGAATGAGTGAGCCTTCTTGTGCAAAGGATTAGCATTTCAATTAATATAATTATCAACTGTGGGTAGTAACCCCTTTTGTCTTTCCAGCTCTTGCTCAGTCCACACCCACTTCCCTTTGTCCACCAAGCCGTCATATCGGCTTAGCCCACTAGGGAATCTTCCCTATCCTTTTTAGTAACATATATTTACTGTTAGTTTGTTGATGCATTTCTGTGATTATTTAGTGAGTTAGTGAATAAATGATTAAGCCAATTGGTGTATGGGTGATTCATAGTAAAGGCTGGGTTCGTGCAGATAACCAACTATTTACAATGTTTTACAATGAGACTGACATGAGGTAAAGAATAATTCATTAATAGAATAGAATACACATACAGATAATTTTAAATCATTAAAATATCTTAAGAGTTATATTCGGAAAAATTATAACTTTGTAATCCAAAGATTTTCCATGTTGCCCTGACATCCTAGTAAATGACATTTACATGATTAGTTTAGTCACGTAATAATAATTACAGAGAATTGATTTGCTAAAATAAAAGTCTTCACTTTTCATGACGCCAAAGACACGACACTAGTTTATAGTCATTATGACACAAGCCAGGTTTGGGTGGCAGATGTAAATCTTTATCTGACACTAGTTTATAGTCATTAAGATACAATACAAAGTCACATGATAAACATCATCGGACAGAGAATACGGAGCAGACAGAAAAGCCCAATTAAAAAAGAACCAAACCTAAGGAGGCGAAAGGTAAGAAACAAACACTTTTTGACAAGTGACCTTTTTCCATTACTTCTCAAATGGATAAATGCGTCCATTAGCCTTCCAACATAACACAGTAATAAGACAACATCAGTGTTTACTGTAGAGGTTAGCCATGTCTAATGACTTCGCTAAGCATGAAACAGTAGAGAGAATGAGTAATAGGCCTACTGTTCAAATCACATTACTAGGGGCAAAAGAAAAACTCCAGGCCCTAGTCCAGGCCATACAGTACAGTCGTGGCCAAAAGTTTTGAGAATTTTCACAAAGTCTGCTGTTTCAGTTTGTATGATGGCAATTTGCATATACTCCAGAATGTTATGAAGAGTGATCAGATGAATTGCAATTAATTGCAAAGTCCCTCTTTGCCATGCAAATGAACTGAATCCCCCCAAAACATTTCCACTGCATTTCAGCCCTGCCACAAAAGGACCGGCTGACATCATGTCAGTGATTCTCTCGTTAACACAGGTGTGAGTGTTGACGAAGACAAGGCTGGAGATCATGATCTGTTATGCTGATTGAGTGTGAATAACAGACTGAAAGCTTCAAAAGGAGGGTGGTGCTTGGAATCATTGTTCTTCCTCTGTCAACCATGGTTACCGGCAAGGAAACACGTGCTGTCATCATTGCTTTGCACAAAAAGGGCTTCACAGGCAAGGATATTGCTGCCAGTAAGATTGCACCTAAATCAACCATTTATCGGCTCATCAAGAACTTCAAGGAGAGTGGTTCAATTGTTATGAAGAAGGATTCAGGGCGCCCAAAAAGTCCAGCAAGCGCCAGGACCATCTCCTAAAGTTGATTCAGCTGCGGGATCGGGGCACCACCAGTACAGAGCTTGCTCAGGAATGGCAGCAGGCAGGTGTGAGTGCATCTGCACGCACAGTGAAGCAAAGACTTTTGGAGGATGGCCTGGTGTCAAGAAGGGCAGCAAAGAAGCCACTTCTCTCCAGGAAAAACATCAGGGACAGACTGATATTCTGCAAAAGGTACAGGGATTGGACTGTTGAGGACTGGGGTAAAGTCATTTTCTCTGATGAATCCCCTTTCCGATTGTTTGGGGCATCCGGAAAAAAGCTTCTCCGGAGAAGACAAGGTGAGCGCTACACCATCAGTCCTGTGTCATGCCAACAGTAAAGGATTCTGAGACCATTCATGTGTGGGGTTGCTTCTCAGCCTTGGGAGCTCACTCACTCACAATTTTGCCTAAGAACACAGCCATGAATAAAGAATGGTAGCAACACATCCTCCAAGAGCAAGTTCTCCCAACCATCCAGGAACAGTTTGGTGATGAACAATGCCTTTTCAAGCATGATGGAGCACCTTGCCATAAGGAAAAAGTGATAACTAAGTGGCTCGGGGAACAAAACATCGATATTTTGGATCCATGGCCAGGAAACTCCCCAGACCTTAATCCGATTAAGAATTTATGGTCAATCGTCAAGAGGCGGGTGGACAAAAAAAAAAGCCACAAATTCTGACAAACTCCAAGCATTGATTATGCAGGAATGGGCTGCCATCAGTCAGGATGTGGCCCAGAAGTTAATTGACAGCATGCCAGGGCAGATTGCAGAGGTCTTCAAAAAGAATGGTCAACACTGCAAATATTGACTCTTTGCATCAACTTCATGTAATTATCAATAAAAGCCTTTGACACTTATGAAAATGCTCCATAGTAACATGACAAACATATCTAAAGACACTGAAGCAGCAAAAAATACAAACATATTTGTGTCATTCTCAAAACTTTTGGCCACGACTGTATATACAGTGCCTTCAGAAATTATTCATACCCCTTGACTTATTCCACATTTTGTTGTGTTAAAGCCTGATTTTAAAATAGATTCAATTGAGATTTGTTTGTTGTCAATGGCCTACATACAATACCCCATAATGTCAAAGTGGAATATAAAAAAATATATATATTTACAAATTAATGAAATATGAAAAGCTGAAATGTCTTGAGTCAATAAGTATTCAACCCCTTTGTTATGCAAGCCTACAGTTCAGCAGTAAAAATGTGCTTAACAAGTCACATAATAAGTTCCATGTACTCACTCTGTGTTTAACATGATTTTTGAATGACTACCTCATCTCTGTACCCCACACATACAGATAATTGTAAGATCCCTCAGTCGAGCAGTGAATTTCAAACACTGATTCAACCATAAAGACCAGGGAGGTTTCCAATGTCTCGCAAAGAAGGGCACATATTGGTAGATGGGTAAAAATATAAAAAGCAGCCATTGAATTAAGCATGGTGAAGTTAGTAATGAGGCTTTGGATGGTGTATCAAAACACCCAGTCATTACAAAGAAACAGGTGTCCTTCCTAACTCAGTTGCCCGGAGAGGAAGGAATCCACTTAGGGGTTTCACCATGATACCAATGGTGACTTTAAAACAGTTAATAGTATAATGGCTGTGATAGGAGAAAACGGAGGATGGAGCAACAACATTGCAGTTACTCCACAATACTAACCTAATTGACAGAGTGAAAAGAAGGAACCCTGTACAGATAACTAAGTGGCTTGAAACTTGCATCGTGTTTGCAAACAAGACACTAAAGTAATACTGCAAAGTGTTGTATTAAATACTTTGTCGTAAATACAAAGTGTTATGTTTGGGGCAAATCCAATACAAAACATGACTGAGAACCACTCTCCATATTTTCAAGCATAGTGGTGGCTGCATCATGTTATGGGTATGCTTGTTATTGTTAAGGACTGTGGAGTTTTTCAGGATAAAAAAGAAACACAGGCAAAATCCTAGAGGAAAACCTGGTTCAGTCTGCTTTCCACCAGACACTGGGAGATGAATTCACCTTTAAGCAGGGCAATAACCTCAAACACAAGGCCAAATGTACACTGGATTTGCTTACTACGAAAACAGTGAATGTTCCTGAGTGGCGGAGTGACAGTTTTGACTTAAGCGGGATTTGTGATCCCCCCCACGGGACGGGACGAGTGGGGTCTAACGTGTGCTAATGTGATTAGCTTGAGGTTGTAAGTAACAAGAACATTTTCCAGGACATAGACATATTTGATATGGGCAGAAAGCTTAAATTGTTGTTAATCTAACTGAACTGCCTGATTTACAGTAGCTATTACAGTGAACGAATATCATGCTATTGTTTGAGGAGCGTGCACAGTTATGAACTTGAAAATGTATAAATAAACCAATTAGGCACATTTGGGCACACTTGATACAACATTTTGCAATGGTTCATTGGATCAGTCTAAAACATTGCACATACACTGCTGCCATAATCTAAATTGCGCCTAAACTGGAATAATACATTGTGACCTTTATTTTGCATTTCAAAGATGATGGAACAAAAAATAAATAAAAAAAACGCATGTTTTTTTCTTTGTATTATCTTTAACCAGTTCTAATGAGTTATATTTTCCTACATTCATTTCACATTTCCACAAACTTCAAAGTGTTTCCTTTCAAATTATATGTTGCATGATCCAGGTTTGGAAAGCTCTTAACCAGAAAGACTCACAGCTGTATCGCTGCCAAAGGAGTATCTACAAAGTATTGACTCAGGGGTGTGAATGCATATGCAAATGAGATATTTCTGTTTTCTATTTTCTTTCGATTCCATTTTCAATACATTATTTTGTGATTATGGAGGACTGTGTGTAGATGGGTGAGATGTTTTATTTACTTTGAAATCATTTTGAATTCAGGCTGTAACACAACAACATGTGGAATAAGTCAAGGGGTATGAATACTTTCTGAAGGCACTGTATGCTCCAAGCCATAGACTATAATGTGAACCCTTGAGTATGAACCCTGGTCAGCTTACAGTATATATTCAGGCAGCATTCTTTATTAAAGGGTATGGTAAATGTGACAAGGCCTTAACCTGCATGGGGACAAAATGAGCATCGTTGAGACTCCCCCCTCCAAATACACTGAGTGTACAAAACATTAGGAACACCATGACATAGACTGACCAGGTGAATCCAGTCAATGTAACATGTAGAGGAGGCCTGTTCACGTCATAGTAGGGCACTAACCAAGTTTCAATCCAACCTTTTTATGCGAGTAAAGAACAAAATGTCATGACAGGCCTGATGGAAGCAGAACATTTGTTGGTAAACTTTCCAAATGTCGACAAAACGAAAAACGCTAGACAAGGTGGGATCTTTTTGGGTTGGTAAAATTAATAATGCGAGAAAAGGCGGTGGAAACGCGTTTATGCGTAAACATTGATATATTAACCATCATATCGAAGTAAACTTGGAGTCTTCAATCAATATAGATGAAGGGGAGGAGACAGGTTAAATAATGATTTTTAACCCTTGAGACAATTGAGACATGGATTGTGTATGTCTGCCATTCAGAGGGTGAATGGGCAAGACAAAATATTTAAGTGCCTTTGAATAGGGTAAGTGCCAGGCACACCGGTTTACAGTTTCTCAGTCGCTTTGGTGCATTTCTTAGATCAAAAGTGCAATTCTTGATACTACTTGTACAAATTCCAAATAATTTAGTCACTTGTGCACATCATTAAAGCAATTTCTTATTCCTTTGAACAAATTGCAATTGATAATGTACAAGTGTCAGCTTTTTCCACATTATCAATTGCTCATGTCATGTTGATCAAAATATAGTAGATGGTTCTCTGTTGAATAGTCTTACCCCTCAAAACATCTAGGCATTAGTTCCTTGCATAAGCCATTACATGCAAAATTTTTGAACTATTTGTCATAAACTGTCAAGCATAGTTTTACACATTTCTATTAGACCTTTTGTACAAAAACGTGAATTGATGGATCGTGCAGGTGAAATTGACCCTCACTCATGAAGGAATGTAAAGTGTTAGTTCAACCAACCAGTTGTCTAAATTGCTCAAAGGTGCATCTCATGAAGAATCAATTGGCAAGTATATATAGACAGACCACAACACAGAGTTGCAATTTTCCAATAATGGATGGACCAGGAAACTAACAGGGTCAACAGCCAAGAGGAGGAAGAAGAGGAGCAAGGATGTGTGGTGGAAGGCAAAACAGAGGAAGAAGCAGAAGAGGACATAGGCGCATATCTGATGACATAATGGCCACTATTGTAGACCATGCTGTCAATCATGGCCTTACAATGGCTGAGGCGGGTCGAAGGGTGCAGCCGAATATTGGGAGATCAACCGTATCCTCAATAGTTCAAACGTTTCGAAGAGAGAACAGGCATGTCCACCAATGTACAGTGCACTGTTACTGTATATAAACAGTATACTGTATACTTCCTACAATACTTCATATTACAGTAGTCCACTTGTATTTCACATCATACAGAAATATACTCTATACAGATACATACTGCACCTTACATGCACCCACTTGTATGTTTTACAGTAAAATGTGTGTTCGCATAGACAAAAACTATGTGAAAGTGTGCGATGCATCACTGCATTTTTCCCCACATAGGACTGCAAGATTACCTCAAACCGGTGGCAGAGGACGTCTTTTCACACCTCAACAGGAGGAGGCTATTTGCACCATGGTCCGAGCAAACAATGCCATTGAGACTCAGGGAAATACAAAGGACCATTATAGAAGACAACAATGTCTTTGAAAACATCTATACGGTTAGCATCTCAACCATCGACAGGGTGCTGCATAGAACCACACGAGTATGAAACAGCTGTACCGTGTACCATTCCAAAGGAATGAGGACAGAGTTAAGGAGCTACGGTACCAGTATGTACAGGTAAAACATATATCTATGTAACTACTTTACAGCAACATTTTATAGTGATACATAGTACAGTAAGCATAAACTGCACACATTTCCATTGCTGTGAAAGGAACATGCAATATATGTACATTTTATGTCACTCTTCCTTACCAAAACAAATTCAACTGTGTGTTCTGGGATATAGCGTATAATGGAGTTGGAATCAAGTTAACCCTCTCACAACTTTGTATACGTGGATGAGGCTGGCTTCAACCTGACCAAATGCAGAAGGCGGGGTCGGAATATCATCGGTCACAGAGCTACTGTGGATTTGCCAGGCCAACAGGGAGGAAATATCACTGCTGCTATTTCGGAGCATGGTGTCCTAACCCATATCCCCCTTATAGGGCCATACAACACCCAGCATCTATTCAACTTTTTAGAGACTCTCATCCCTGATGATGAGAGGGGTCTGTTTAGAGAGGATTTGCCAAAGTATGTGGTAATTTGTGATAATGTGAGTTTCCATCGATCAAACATCATAAGGCAATGGTTTGTGACCCACCCGAGGATGCTCATAGAATTCCTCCCACCTTATTCACCATTCCTTAACCCAATTGAGGAGTTCTTTTCAGCATGGAGGTGGAAGGTGTACGATCGTCAGCCACACACACACAGATGACCCTGCTGGCTGCAATGGATGCAGCATGTGAGGACATCACAGTAGATGCCTGCAGAGGATGGATAAGGCATTCCAAAAGATTCTTTCCACGTTGCATTGGAAGGGAAAATATCCGGTGTGATGTGAATGAGAATATGTGGGTCGACAGACAGGAACGTCTGGATGTGTAGAGACAGCACAACAGTGCTGCGGGCAAAGTTGTGCCTTAGGGGAGGTTTCCTGTGTTTCTTTCTAATATAGTTTTTTTTCCCTTTGTGCCCCTTGGGTTGTCCAGTCTCTTTCAATCAATAACCCACATACAGTAATATGTAAATAGTACTGTTGAAATTGATATATGCCATAGAAGTGCAGCCTTGTGCATTTTCAATACAGTAGCTGTCATCCAAACTGTAGCCTAAGTTTACATCAGGTAATACTGTCAAAGTACACAGTTACATTGACAACATGCCTAAACATTTTGACGACCTTGTTCGTGAACAATGACTCAATGACTTATCATTCTGATGACACTGACATGATCATTGGCATGAATATTTACTTTTGAGAGATGTACTAAGGATTTTAGTGACTGACTAGCTTTAGAAACATATCTATTGTATATTGCAGTTTGTACAAATTGTTCTGAGAAATGCACTTATTATTTTGCACATGATGATGTGAAAAATGCACCAAAGCGACTGAGAAAAACTGTAAATGTGTCAAGAACTGCAATGCTGCTGGGTTTTTCCACACTTAAGTTTACCTTGTGTATCAAGAATGGTTCACTACCCAAAGGACATCCAGCCAACTTGACACAACAGTGGGGAGCATTGGAGTCAACATGGGCCTGCATCCCTGTGGAACGCTTCCGACACCTTGTAGAGTCCACGCCCTGACGAATTGAGTATGTTCTGAGGACAAAAGGGGGGTGCAACTCAATATTAGGGAGGTGTTCCTAATGTTTTGTACGCTCTGTGTGATTATAGGGTTAGTATACTTTTGATATGATTTTAACTCATCTTTCTCTTGACATGGCCAGCAACAAGTTAACTAGCTCTTTTTAATAATTACACATAGGCTCACCACAATGGACTAGTATAACTGAATGTCCTAACCTCTGTTTAGTACATGGATGAGAGCACAAAAGTCAATCCAAAAACATACCGATTCCTCAAATGCAACACGGTATTTTCATTTTCATTGTTCAAAAACCTACAGCGTGGAATAATCATTTTACACGTAAAGAACCAAACAAAAAGGCTTGTTTATCTGTTATAATTATACTGCAGTTGTCACAAGCTATTCCAAACGCCAGGCACCTACAGCATGGACCTCCAATGGACAACAGTTAATGTAACATGTAGAGGAGGCCTGGTCACATCCTAGTAGGGCACAAACCAGGTTTCAATCCAACCCTTTTTTTTGCAAATAAAGTACATGTCGGATAACGTTTTTGGGGTAAACTTTCTAAATGTCAACATAAAAAAATATGCTGGACAAGGTGGGATCTTTTTGTGCCGGTAAAGTTAACAATGCGAGAAATGTCAGTGGACACGCTTTTATGCGCAAATATTGATATAATAACCATCATATCGAAGTAAACTTGGAGTCATGCGATGACATGTTGTGTGGTCCTCCCACTACGATTTATGATGAACTTCACAATGTGATGAGCTTGATTCTCCTTTCCAGTAAATATCGAGGGTCTTATTCTGGTGACATGATGATCAATGCTTGACTGGTGTTTGACAACAACAAAAAAATTCTTGCTCTTATCCATAATAATCTCATCATGTAAACTAGCCTACCCGCACTAACAATACTATCGGTAGAGTGCAAAATGCGATGGAAACACATTGAACGTCAGATTTTTATTCGGTACATGACTTTGTGTGTGCACTACGTCATCACGCCCTGATTTTTATCCGTAACAAGTCCGTTTGGTGGAAACACACCACTGATGGGGAAATGCGCATATTTTCTTGATGCAGATTTTTGAATATTCGCATGAAACTCTGTCGCCAATTAGATGGAAACCTAGCTAATGACATCCATGGTTGCATGGGACAATGGTGATTATACTGTCTGCCACTGAGCTGAAAAAACAACGACTAAACTGCTATTCTAAAGTCTTAAAAATTAGGACATTCTGGGAGAGAGAGAAAGACAGAGATAGAGAGCATGGGAGAAAGTGAGAGAGCAAGGGAGAGATAGAGAGCATGGGAGAAAGTGAGAGAGCAAGGGAGAGACAGAGGCCGAGTAACAGCAATGGTACTGTAGTGTGTCTGATAAAATATTCTAGCAAAAAAATAGTTAGCCCATAAAATATTTGTCTGAGTAGTCATTTATGTTCCTTTGATTTTAAAGGGGGACTGCACTTCCTGCTTTGGCCTTGTTTTAGATTTGGTTCATTTAGAAATGCTAGCGGCCATGACTGAACTCAAACGTCAGTTGGTTTCAGGTTGTGGTTTGTTGTGGGTGTCGCTAGTGTTTGTTTGCATGGGGAAAGAGTTAGACAAATTATCTTGGTAATTAGTTTCAGCAGACTAGTGTTTGACTGTGGCAAAGTTGGTTTGACTTTGGACAGCCTATCTCTGGGGATAGTTAGGGACCGTCAATTAAATACACAATATAAATGGGACAATATTTGCATGTTGCCCATATTTTAGTTCTCTCATTAAATGCTTTCAATATTTGTAAATTAATTTCTATAATTTACACTGCTCAAAAAAATAAAGGGAACACTAAAATAACACATCCTAGATCAGAATGAATGAAATATTCTTAAATACTTTTTTCTTTACATAGTTGAATGTGCTGACAATGAAATCATAAAGAAATTGTCAATGGAAATCAAATTTATCAACCCATGGAGGTCTGGATTTGGAGTCACACTCAAAATTAAAGTGGAAAACCACACTACAGGCTGATCCAACTTTGATGTAATGTCCTTAAAACACGTCCAAATGAGGCTCAGTAGTGTGTGTGGACTCCACGTGCCTGTATGACCTCCCTACAACACCTGGGCATGCTCCTGATGAGGTGGCGGATGGTCTCCTGAGGGATCTCCTCCCAGACCTGGACTAAAGCATCCGCCAACTCTTGGACAGTCTGTGGTGCAAGGTGGCGTTGGTGGATGGAGCGAGACATGATGTCCCAGATGTGCTCAATTGGATTCAGGTCTGGGGAACGGGCGGGCCAGTCCATAGCATCAATGCCTTCCTCTTGCAGGAACTGCTGACACACTCCAGCCACATGAGGTCTAGCATTGTCTTGCATTAGGAGGAACCCAGGGCCAACCGCACCAGCATATGGTCTCACAAGGGGTCTGAGGATCTCATCTCGGTACCTAATGGCAGTCAGGCTACCTCTGGCGAGCACATGGAGGGCTGTGCGGCCCCCCAAAGAAATGCCACCCCACACCATGACTGACCCACCGCCAAACCGGTCATGCTGGAGGATGCTGCAGGCAGCAGAACGTTCTCCACGGCGTCTCCAGACTGTCACGTCTGTCACATGTGCTCAGTGTGAACCTGCTCTCATCTGTGAAAAGCACAGGGCGCCAGTGGCGAATTTGCCAATCTTGGTGTTCTCTGGCAAATGCCAAACGTCCTGCACGGTGTTGGGCTGTAAGCATAAGCCCCACCTCTGGACGTCGGGCCCTCATACCACCCTCATGGAGTCTGTTTCTGACCGTTTGAGCAGACACATGCACATTTGTGGCCTGCTGGAGGTCATTTTGCAGGGCTCTGGCAGTGCTCCTCCTGCTCCTCCTTGCACAAAGGCGGAGGTAGCGGTCCTGCTGCTGGGTTGTTGCCCTCCTACGGCCTCCTCCACGTCTACTGATGTACTGGCCTGTCTCCTGGTAGCACCTCCATGTTCTGGACACTACGCTGACAGACACAGCAAACCTTCTTGCCACAGCTCGCATTGATGTGCCATCCTGGATGAGCTGCACTACCTGAGCCACTTGTGTGGGTTGTAGACTCCGTCTCATGCTACCACTAGAGTGAAAGCACCGCCAGCATTCAAAAGTGACCAAAACATCAGCCAGGAAGCATAGGAACTGAGAAGTGGTCTGTGGTTATCACCTGCAGAACCACTCCTTTATTGGGAGTGTCTTGCTAATTGCCTATAATTTCCACCTGTTTTCTATTCCATTTGCACAACAGCATGTGAAATTTAATGTCAATCAGTGTTTCTTCCTAAGTGGACAGTTTGATTTCACAGAAGTGTGATTGACTTGGAGTTACATTGTGTTGTTTAAGTGTTCCCTTTATTTTTTTGAGCAGTGTATAATTGGTTTGAGGTTTTAAAATTGATTGAAATTTGGAGCTATTCACCTTCAGAATGTTGTGGTTCCTAACAAGCCCCATAGGGATATCGAATGTCAAACAAAACTGACCATGGGCATTACCAAACCCAATGAAAACTGTTATGGTACCCTTCATTCCAGAACATACATTTTTTCACAAATCTGGATGAGACTAAATTTATGACCCAAATTATCCTATTCACATTTTGTATTCGATTTTGACAGTAGAATAAATGTCTGACTCATATCGATCCCACTATAGGCCATTTTCAAAACGAGAAATGGCTTTTTAGGGGCAGTCGCTCTGTAAGGGCATTGTGGACTGATGAAAATCTAATCAGATTAAAAAAAAACACTAAAATATTAACATTTCATAAAAGTATCATCACACACGTACATACACAAACAAACAAAAATCACCACAATCATATTAACCGACACACCTCGTCCACTGGAGAAGTGAAAAAACTCCAAAACTGTATCAATCAAGGTGAAACTAGATACGACAAACAGAAAAATGCAAAGAAGACCAACCAAACTCGAGTTAAAACATTGATCGTTGTCTTCATCCTCCTTTGAACCTTGTAAGTGTAAGAAGAATATCTTTTACACATTTAGGGTTGAGCTGTAGCCAGATCAAGAAAATAAAGAGTAGGTGCGAAGTGCACAAAGACACAGTGACTTCCTTTGTCCTGTTGATTCCCGCAATTCAAATGTACTGGCCCGTTTTTGGGAAATGGGCACACAGTAGCCTATCAGCTGACTTGCGTTTCAACATTTCTCTCAGTATACAGTAGCCTATCCCCTGGCTTCTCAAAAGGCCAAGTACATTCCTTGGAAAATGGGAGTTCCCTCCCATTTCTCTTCCTCTAAACAGGCGACAGGGTCCTTCAAGGCAGAGTTCAAGTGAAAGTCCCCTTCACCTCTCCTCCTGCTCAGTCAGTCTGTCGATTGGGTTCGTCACACAGTCACAGAGCGGATACTTTGATGACATTGGAGCTGGCGGTGGTGTTGATGCTGGGGGCCTGTGGGCCGGTGGGGGGTGGGGGGGGTCTGCGCTGGGGGGGTCCGTGGAGAGCGCCCCCGTCAGTGGTGTCGGAGGGGGCCGTGGGGATGCTGATGATCGCCGTGGTGATATGACTGCCCTTGCAGTTGATCAGGCCCACATCGTCTGTCTTCATGTTGAGACTGGAGCGACTGAGAGAAAGAGAGGGTGAGAGAGAAGAATGAGAGAGTAATGAGATAGACAGACAAAGGGGGTGGGAAAATACTGTAAAAGTGCAGTCATTTTACAAACGACCCAACAACTTGTTGTAACAAAAGCAATAGACGATCCTACAGTGCCCTCTAGTGTATTCTATGGGGACCGCATGTGTGCATGACCCACATCTGTGCTGAGTATGATGAAGTTGCCCTAAGACACTGATCTAAGATCAGTTTAGTATATTAATGGTAAGGGATTTCCTTTATAAGTTTATTGTAGATTTGTGCCTAAGGAGAGTCAACTCCAACCTGTGTCCATGTGCCTGGCTGCCTGCGGTCTCTAACCTGGTGGTATGGGGCAGCTTATCCCCACACTGGATGTGCAGGGCGCTGAGCTCCTGTAGTGAGCCCTGCTGATGGCTGGGCTGGAGGGGCAGGCTGGAGTTGGGTAGTGGGGAGTTCATCTTCCCCCGGCGGGTACAGCAGGTGCCTATGGGCCCATCCTGGCTGGAGAAGGAGGGGCTGCGGGAGGTGTAGCTCTGGATCGTGGTCTCCAGGCAGTTCTGCTCATACAGCTGCTCATCCACAAACTCATGGGCCTGCGAAGGAGGAGAGGGATCAAAAGACAGCTGCTGCCGGGTTGATTATATATTCACACTAGATAAGTGAATATATAAGGTTTATATAGTGATATAATAGATGTTATCACTATATAAAATCAGACCTCAGAGGATGTGTGCCATGCTGGGTAACAGGTCAACCAGTGTTTCCCCTAGGATTGTTTTCAGCAGCAGTGGTAAAGTTAGCATTGGTGGGGTGCTCCGGGGGCATCCTTTTGCTGGGGGGAGAGAACATTTTATGGGTTTAAAGCTAGTTTCCAGCAATTTTACACATTTTGCCATGGGGCTGAGAAACAAAAATCTGTTTTAAATAAAATGTTCTGCAATTCTACGCAGTTTGCCGTGTGCTTATGCCGTGTGCTTATGCTATCTGAGTGACTCAAACATTATAACAAAATTGATGGCCCCCAAGCCATGACATTTTGGACATTTTAGATTCTCCCTGCTGTAGAGTTTTTATTTTGGGGATTATTCTCAAAGATGATCTTATTTAAAAACATATAGGTTTCATTATCTTCTCTACATACACTATATTTGGTTTTAGTCATCTTAAAAACTATTTTCGGGGGGTGGGGACGTGCTGGGGACGTGCTTCTGCTGTGCTGTTTGTTGCAACTTGGCTACCTGCCAAACTTTGTTTTTTAAACTTTGAATAACCGTTTAATCAAAGCAAGTAACACACCTAACGTCTTAGTTTTTTACTCCCTCGCCTCCCAGAGCCAGGCTCCCAAGAGCTCAACTCCTACAACGCTCTCTATGGAACTACTAAAGGAAAGTGCTTATTTCCAGCGTGTGAGTGTGACTCCAATTGTTGGCCAGTACCTGCTATAATTGTATGTTTTATATCCCCCACGACTAGACACTGGGGACACGCCCGACACAGCTCTGAGAGGCTACACCAAACGCTAACATGCAGCCGGTGCGTAGCAAGGAACAGCCGGCGACCTGGCACTAACAACAGACACAGCCATCACCCGCCCCCCCTGCACTTCTCTCTCTCACTCTTCACATTCAAAGAGACCGACAACATCACAGTTGTGCGAGGCACTGGTAGGGGCGCGGCCATAGAGGGAGCATCTAAGTCCCTGGCAGCACCGGGAAATGTTTGTTCTCTTGGACTGTCAGCATTCAGCAGTGAAAGTTCCTTTGAATCTGCTGGGGACTCGCGTGCTATTAAGTGTATCATCTGCGACATGTTCATAGCTGTCACGGGGAAAGGTCCATTTGTGAAAAATGTATTGAACTTGATGCAGCTAAAGAAAGGATTATTAATCTTCATGAACAAATCAAAAAATTGACCAAGCGCCTTGAACTGAATAAGAATTCCATGATCCTATCGGCATCTTCAAATGCTTCCTTTCAAAACATCCAAGAAGATCATAATGGGACCTTCCTGGACTATGATCAATTTCCGTCACTGCACGCCTCTACAAGCTTGAACCAGAAAATAGCTGCTCATTGTTCGACTCCAGGTGAGTGTAAATGGATTCGTCTCGGAACCAGAAAGAAGAGGAATTGTTCTCGGCACGCCTGCCTTCTTCCCCCGCATCCGGACTTAAGACTTTGAAATCGCTTTGAGCCCCTGTACCAGCTATCTTTTGCCGGGGACTTGGGTGTTCTCTCCATGGCTATGGATGCCCCTCCAGCTACCTCTCCCTGTCCTAGTCAATCAACTGCCTGGGCACAGAATGGACCACCGCGGCCCCCCTCCGCTGGGCCGTGCTCTCTCGATCAGAGCTCTTTCCCTTTGGCTGTTGTGGCCTGCACGCAGCCGGCGTCTCAGCATCCCTCTTCACAGGTGCGTTATGTGGCTCTGGCCTCGCAATCAACTTCGAGACACGTCAGAGGCCGGATCCTTCCAGCTATTGTGATAGGGAGTTCAATGGTGAGGCATAGATCTGTACCTGGGGCAAAGACTTTGTGTTTTACTGAGGCAAAAGTTCAGGATATCACCAGGTTGCTTCCTGAGGCTGTGTGTCAGTCACCGGGGGTGATACTGTCATGGTTCATGTGGGGGTCGAATGACATTATGAAGGGCAACTCACAACAGCTGAAGATGGATTTAAAAGAACTGATTGGGTCACTACTTGACACCAACAAATATCTGGCCCTCTGCCCTCCCTAAATCGTGACATTGAATGGTTCAGCAGACTTTTAGTCCTCCATAACTGTCTACGAGGCTATTGCAGCTCTGTGAGTGTAACATTTATTTACAATTTTGATACCTTCTGGAAACAAAGCTTGTATTATAAGGAGGATATACCATCTGCTATATAAAGAGTTACCTGTCTAACAGAACACAGATGGTGTTCTTTAATGGAAGCCTCTTCAACAAAATCCAGGTAGAATCAGGAATTCCCCAGGGCAGCTTTCTAGGCCCCTTACTTTTTTCAATCTCTACTAACGACATGCCACTGGCTTTGAGTAAATGTATGCAGATGACTCAACCCTATACACATCAGCTACCACAGCGACTGAAATGACTGCAACACTTAACAAAGAGCTGCAGTTCATTTCAGAATGGGTGGCAAGGAATAATTTTGTCCTAAATATTTCAAAAACTAAAAGCATTGTATTTGGGACAAATCATTCACTAAACCCTAAACCTCAGCTAAATATTTTAATGAATAAGGTGGTAATTGAGTAAGTTAATGAGATTGTAAACTGTCTACTATTGATACAACAGTAGCTAGGAGGGGGTAGAATTCTGTCCATAATAAAGTGCTACTCTGCATTCTTAACAGCACTATCAACATAGCAATTCTTACAAGCCCTATTTTTTCCGCACCTACTGTTCAGTTGTGTGGTCAGCTGCCACAAAGAGGGATTTAGGAAAATTTCAATTGCCTCAGAACAGGGCAGCACGGCTGGCCCTTGGATGTACACAGAGAGCTAGCATTAATAATATGCATATGAATCTCTCCTGGCTCAGAGTTGGGTAGAGATTGACGTCATCACTACTTGTATTTGTGAGAGGTATTGACTTTTTGAATGCGCCGAGCTGTCTGTTTGAACTTTTGGCAAACAGCTCGGACACCCATGCATACCCCACAAGCCATGCCACCAAAGGTCTCTTCACAGTCCGCAAGTCCAGAACAAACTATGGGAGGCGCACAGTACTACATAAAGCCATGACTACATGGAACTTTATTCCACATCAAGTAACTCATGCAAGCAGTAAAATTTGATTTAAAAAAAACTGATAAAAATACACCTTATGGAACAGCGGGCACTGTGAGGTCTGAGGGCACACACTTAATATGTTGTGAAATCTGTTGTGAATGTATTGTAATGTTTTAAAAAATGTATAACTGCCTTAATTTTTCTGGAACCCAGGAAGAGTAGATGAATGGGGATTCATAATAAATACAAACACTTCTCCATTATTAGAAAAAATAAAATAATAATTGTACAGAGGAGCCCTAATTTTCTAGTCATTGAGTATGGTAGAGTATGTTTGTCTATTTATTGAGTATGGTAGAGTATGGCAAGAGTATGGTTTCTATTTATTGAGTATGCTAGAGTATGGTCAGAGTATGGGTTTCTATTTGGTGAGTATGGTAGAGTATGGCTTTCTATTTGGTGAGTATGGTTAGAGTATGGTTTTCTATTTATTGAGTATGGCAGAGTACGGCTAGAGTATGGTTTTCTATTCATTGAGTATGGTAGAGTATGGTCAGAGTACGGTTTTCTATTTATTGAGTATGGTTAGAGTATGGTTTTCTATTTATTGAGGATGTTACACTATGGTTAGAGTATGGTTTTCTATTTATTGAGTATGGTAGAGTACGGCTAGAGTATGGTTTTCTATTTATTGAGTATGGTAGAGTATGGTCAGAGTACATTAGAGTATGGTTTTCTATTTGGTGAGTATGGTAGAGTATGGTTTTCTATTTATTGAGGATGGTAGAGTATGGTTCTCTATTTGGTGACTATGGTAGAGTATGGTTAGAGTATGGTTTTCTATTTATTGAGGATGGTACACTATGGTTAGAGTATGGTTTTCTATTCATACAGATGTAGGGTCTTAATTTAAGAGTGTTTGCTACAGCAGGAAAATAATCCCGCAGCAACAAGAAATGCTAATTATTACGTGGATTATAATTCATTGACATTTTCATAGGGGTTGATACATTTTTCCTAAGGTAAAATCAAGTTTCAAAGTGGAAATTACAAACTTCAGAGGCCTTTTTAAACCTCAAGTTACAAAGTTGTTGTTTTCCAGCACTGCAGGACAGTTCTCCTGCAACAGGGCGATCAAATGAAGATCCTACATCTGTAGAGTATGGTTGGACTAGAGACTCACAGTGGTCTTCTCCAGACAGTGCAATAGGTGGTGGTGTTGGCTCTCTAATAACGACATGCCCTTGTTGAGCTGCTGTTCCTCTTCCTCTGATCCCTTGGTGGACAAACAGAAAACACACAGAAACAGAGGAAAAAAAACATACAATGCAAACAAACATTGTTAATATTTGAGCTCCAGGTATTTTGTTTCATTATTAACATGGCTACCAAACAAACAGTTAAGACTGAAACATCAGTGGCACACACAGTCTTTTCTGACAGAATCAAGCGCCTAGAGAATGCTGCATGTGTAGAATTTCATTGTAACATCATGTGATGGCTGATTTAAATACCTCGTGGATATTGTTTTGTTTGTAAGGTTGTTGCTTCAGAGAGTTGAAAAATATAGAATAGACAGACAGAAACAAAAAAGGCAGAAAGTGCTTTTTACTCATCTGGATAATTCTTTACATTTATTTTGTGAATGACTCATCCTAGTCTCACAAAAATGACTGGACTTGATTCAATTTCAATTTCATTTTTTTTTTTGTATCTATCAGTTAAACATTTTAACCTCTTTCAATAACAATCATGTTAAAATATGCCGACACACCTGTTTGCAACAAATGCGGCTAGGACAACAGCTGGAAATACTCGAGTCTGATCTGTTCCATTTACTGTCAATCAAACTACACACACAGTCAGTCCAATGGTGGACAGTAACACAGCGTTTGATGTCTCTGAATGATACTCTTTGAAGTTTTCTCAGTTGGATGAATTCATCTGGAAGTATAGCCTAGCTCCTGTGAGAGGGATACACTACAAGACCAAACATATGTGGACACCTGCTCGTCGAACATCTCATTCCAAAATCAAGGCCAATAATATGGAGTTGGTCCCCCCTTTGCTGCTAGAACAGCCTCCACTCTTCTGGGAAGGCTTTCCACTAGATGTTGGATCATTGCTACAGGGACTTGCTTCCATTCAGCCACAAGAGCATTAGTGAGGTTGGGCACCCTGCGTTCAAATTTATTCCAAAGGTGTTTGATGGGGTTGAGGTTAGGGCTCTGTGCAGGCCAGTCAAGTTCTTCAACAGAGATCTCGACAAACCATTTCTGTATGGACCTCGCTTTGTGCACGGGGTCATGCTGGAACAGGAAAGGGCCTTCCCCCAAACTGCTGTTACAAAGTTGGAAGCACAGAATCTTCTAGAATTTCATTGTATGCTGCTGTGATAAGATTTCCCTTCACTGGGACTAAGAGGCCTAGCCCGGACCATGAAAAACAGCCCCAGACCATTATTCCTCCTCCAACAAACTTTACAGTTGGCACTATGCATTCGGGCAGGTAGCGTTCTCCTGGCATACACCAAACCCAGATTAATCGGTTGGACTGCCAGATGGTGAAGTGTGATTCATCACTTCAGAGAGCGCCCTTCCACTGCTCCAGAGTCCAAAGGCGGAGAGCTTTACACCACTCCAGCCGACGGTTGGCATTGCACATGGTGATCTTAGGCTTGTATGTGGGTATTGAGCCTAAGGGAGAGGTGCGAGTGGTATGCACCAGATCTCCAGTGCTCACCCACAGCCCGGTTCAACCTGTGCCTGCACTCTGGAGGGTCCGGGCTAAAGGGGTCATCCAGCCTGGAGGAGTGGTGCCAAGGCTGCGCACCAGGGCTCCAGTGCTCCCCCACAGCCCGGTCCATCCGGAGCCTCCTCCACGCACCAGGCCTCCTGTAGGTCTCCCCAGCAGCCCCACGCACCAGGCTGTCTCTCCGTCTCCTCCCTCCAGGTTCGCCCGTCTGTCCTGAGCTGCCAGAGCCGCCCGTCTGTCCTGAGCTGCCAGAGCCGCCCGTCTGTCCTGAGTTGCCAGAGCCGCCCGTCTGTCCTGAGTTGCCAGAGCCGCCCGTCAGTCAGGAGCTGCCAGAGCTGCCCGTCAGTCAGGAGCCACCCTTCACTCAGGTGCTGCCGGAATCGCCCTTCACTCCGGAGCTGCCGGAGTCTCCCGTCCATTCGGGACCCGAGGCAAGGGTCCCCAGTCCGAGGTCGGCGGCGAGGGTCACCGCTCCCAAGGCGCCACTTAAGTGGGCCGAGACTATGGTGGAGTGGGGTCCACGTCCCGCGCCAGAGCCGCACCTTTGGGGGGGGGGGGGGGGGGGGGGGGGGGTACTGTCACGTTCTGACCTTAGTTCCTTCATTATGTCTTTGTGTTAGTTTGGTCAGGGCGTGAGTTGGGGTGGGTAGTCTATGTTGTGTTTATGTGTTTGGCCTGGTATGGTTCTCAGAGGCAGGTGTCATTCGTTGTCTCTGATTGAGAATCATACTTAGGTAGCCTGTTTTCCCCATTTTAGTTGTGGGTGATTATTTTCTGTTTCGTGCTTTTCGTCACCTTGCAGGACTGTTCGTTCGTCGCTTTGTTGTTTTGTTCAGTTGTTTTATTAAAAATATGAACACTTACCACGCTGCACATTGGTCCGATCTCTCATACTCCTCATCAGAAGAGGACGAATTTCGTTACAGCTTATGCTCTGGTGCAGGTTGATTTTTCAGAATTGTTTGTTTCAATCTTATTCTACCCAAACATAAATAAAATACTTAAAATACATGTTTTACTAATCCAATATGTTAGTAGTTGGACTTATTGCACCTGTTACTGAGATGGCTGTTCCAGTTTATTTGATTTAGGTAGTCTCAATAATCAATCTTCCCCGGCAATCATTCTGAATGGTTGCGGGTGATTAAAACTTCTAATTGTTGGATATCCTCACTCTGGTTGGATTCCAATTACATATCACTTTGTAAGGCAGCAAATTGTGACTTGCAGGCTTGATCTGGCCTGTAAACCAGAAGTTTCAGACCACTGTGTTAGGGTGTAACTAGACCCCCAAAGAAAGGTTTTATGATACAGTTGAAGTCGGAAGTTTACATACACTTAGGTTGGCGTCATTAAAAATAGTTTTTCAACCACTCCACAAATTTCTTGTTAACAAATTATAGTTTTGGCAAGTCGGTTAGGACATCTAGTTTGTGCATGACGCAAGTCCTTTTTCCAACAATTGTTTACAGACAGATTATTTCACTTATAATTCACTGTGTCACAATTCCAGTGGGTCAGAATTTTACATACACTAAGTTGACTGTGCCTTTAAACAGCTTGGACAATTCAAGAAAATGATGTCATGGCTTTAGAAGCTTCTGATAGGCTAATTGACATAATTTGAGTCAATTGGAGGTGTACCTGTATTTCAAGGCCTACCTTCAAACTCAGTGCCTCTTTGCTTGACATCATGGGAAAATCTAAAGAAATTTTAAAGACCTCCACATGTCTGGTTCATCCTTGGGAGCAATTTCCAAATGCCTGAAGGTACCACATTCATCTGTACAAACAATAGCACGCAAGCATAAACACCATGGGACCATGCAGCCGTCATACCGCTCAGGAAGGAGACACGTTCTGTTTCCTAGAGATGAATGTACTTTGGTGCGAAAAGTGCAATCAATCCCAGAACAACAGCAAATGACCTTGTGAAGATGCTGGAGGAAACAAAAGTATCTATATCCACAGTAAAACAAGTCCTATATCGACATAACCTGAAAGGCCGCTCAGCAAGGAAGAAGCCACTACTCCAAAACCGCCATAAAAAGCCAGACTATGGTTTGCAACTGCACATGGGGACAAAGATCTTACTTTTTGGAGAAATGTCCTCTGGTCTGATGAATCAAAAATAGGACTGTTTGGCCATAATGACCATCGTTATGTTTGGAGGAAAAAGGGGGAGGCTTGCAAGCCGAAGAACACCATCCCAACCGTGAAGCACAGGGGTGGCAGCATCATGTTGTGGGGGTGCTATGCTGCAGGAGGGACTGTTGCCCTTCACAAAGTAGATGGATTCATGAGGTAGGAAAATTATGTGGATATATTGAAGCAACATCTCAAGACATCAGTTAAAGCTTGGACGCAAATGGCTCTTCCAAACCCCAAGCATACTTCCAAAGTTGTGGCAAAATGGCTTCGGGACAACAAAGTCAAGGTATTGGAGTGGCCATCACAAAGCCCTGACCTCAATCCTATAGAAAATGTGTGGGCAGAACTGAAAAAGCATGTGCGAGCAAGGAGGCCTACAAACCTGACTCAGTTACACCAGCTCTGTCAGGAGGAAAGGGACAAAATTCACCCAACTTATTGTGGGAAGCTTGTGGAAGGTTACCCGAAACGTTTGACCCAAGTTTAAATTGTTTAAGGCTACCAAATATTAATTGAGTGTATGTAAACTTCTGACCAACTGGGAATGTGATGAAAGAAATAAAGGCTGAAATAAATTATTATCTCTACTATTATTCTGACATTTCACACTCTTAAAGTAAAGTGGTGATCCTAACTGAACTAAGACAGGGAATATTTACTATGATTAAATGTCAGGAATTGTGAAAAACTGAGTTTAAATGTATTTGGCTTAGGTGTATGTAAACTTCCGACTTCAACTGTATATGTATTGTCATGAAGACTTTAATGTAAAGATAACATACTCACTTAGACACTCACTTGGTGTAGGCTACAGTACTAAACACCAAGGAATACAACACCCATGTTGCTAACAAACAGTCATGGGTTGTAACTACCATTCACTCGATAGGCAAAGCACTCTGGTAAATATGCAAATATGGTTAAATTAATTCTCAAGTTGAATTGTATGTTCACTCAACCAAAAATGTAAAGTTCATTGAAGATATAATTCAACTTGAGAATGTATGTTGGTTCAGCTCTATGTCCAAAACTCACAGATCTATTGCAACTGGTTGCCTTACAATTGTACGTTGAATCAAAATCTTTTTTTTTTTAACAGTGCAGTTCTTCTGTCAGATGTGTGGACCCACGCAGCCCTGGCTGGCTGGCTGCAGTGACATGAACATAATTATAAGTGCCAGAGCGCTGTGACTCATCATAGCCCTGGTAAAACCACTGACTAAATTAAGCCTCTGAAAGCGTTACCATTTTTATGATAATTTTGACACTTCCAAAACTCCCGTGGACGCTCAGCTCCCAAGTCATTTACAGAGGAGATGTGAATGGATTTCAGCCCGTGCCGCAGTATAACAGTGTTGCTGTGAGCACGTCAGTTATGTTAGTTTGTATGGATGTGTGCAATTTGTTATTGTAATCCATCCACCACTACCTTAATGGAGAAGACGTGAAGAGATATGGGAGGTCTGTCCATGAACACCTGCTCTGACGCGCCCCATCTTTTAATTGATCCCACAACATGAATACTAATGCCTGATAATTGATAGGGTCGTTTTGAGCCATTTGCTAATGGAATATTTCAATGTAGCGGCCGGCACAATCATGGTCAAAAACAAAGCGTAACACATACAAAAGCAACACAGGCGTGACTGTGGCACTCAGAACACAATAACAGTTTTCCATCTCCATTTTCAACCATGTTTAATTAGGCTATAGAGAAGATAAATGCCTGGCTCAGCTTAATGACCTGTAGAACGAGACACAACAGACTTGTGAACTGAAACAAGACAACACAGAGGAGAGAACGAAAACACACAGCAGGTGGAAATGGGAGCAAGCCAAGACATTTAGTAAAGAGAGAGGAGGTACTGTCTGGTCCAGACAATCACAATAATCAGTCGAGCCAAAGACATTACAGCCACATGGTGCCTCAATGAATCGAATCACTGCTGTTCGGCCTGAGATCTGAAAACTTGCATTAGCCCCGCCCCGAGCTAATGCTTGAGTTTCAGCTCAGCGGGCTAACTCAACCTTGTGGTACGCACCACTTGCGTGCATATCTCAAACTAGGATGGGGCCTTCAGAGGTCCAAAGGGCAACCTTACCGTGAGCTCCAGCAGTTCGTTGAGGAGGTCGTTGCGTTTGCTCTGGAGGAAGCCCGTGCAGGAGCTGCCCGTCTGGGCTATTCTTATCCGGGCCAGTCTGGCTTTCTGCGTAGGGAGAGGTTAACATGTCAAACCCAGGCAGGGATGAGATATGTCTTATCATCATCTAGTGGTGAGAATTTGCAGCCTCGTCATCACCCCTTCCTTGGATGATGTAAGTGTGTCACCATGGATTTGTCGGGCTAGAGTGGGCTCACCATGTAAACATTGTGGTGGTGATCACTTTCAGTCCTGTTCATATCACAAGGTATCAAGCTATCCATCAGTCTTTGTCTTACCCACAGCGAAAGCAGCATGTCTATTATATATCCTCTTTAAATCCTATCCATTTCTCTCAGCCGTCATGATTCTTTCTCCACCTTCTAGGACTGAATTATAAGTGAATTGGTTATTGGTTTAAAAAAAGACTACACTGAGATCCCAGGGGACATCTAAGAGTGATATTAAAGAGGAGATTCAAGTGTCTACTCTGAGACAACAGACTAAAGTGCTTTTCAATCGTTCAAGGCGAGAGTACTTTCTTTAACCTTGGTTCGGGTGATTGCTTTGCACGAACACATTTTTAGATATCCCCAAAAAGAGTAGCATTGCCTTCCCTGAAGACTCTTGACATGTTAGGGTTTAGTGATTCAACCTGTGAGACAAGCTATGTTGTCCTTGGAGATTCTAGGGCGCCAGGCTATGTTGCGACTGAGCTAGCACCTATAGCCTGGTCCCAGATTGGTTTGTGCTGTCTTGCCAACTCCTATGTAATTGACAAGACAGCACAAACCGATCTGGGATCAAGCTAGCACCTCTATGCTGCTGCTACCCTCTCTGCCTGTCACCAGTGGGAAATAAAAGAAAACTTTTAATTTAAATGAGCAGGCTCATGACATCTGCTTTACTTGACATGTTGATCAAAGGCTTCGTTCATCGCATGAAAGAATTAAATAAAAAACTCAAATGAAAGACTGGAGCAGTAGCTAACTGAGAGGAGTCTTTGAAAATGTTGGTTGACGTGTGCTGATGGTTTTGTAAAAAATAAGAGAATAAACTTTCAAACTTAATCCTGTTCAACTTCCTTCCGTATCGCTTCACTCTGTGCTGTCTGACGAGAGTGGATGGTTCACCGATTCAGCTGTGGCCATACTGCAGCCACAGCCCAGGAGTAAAATAATAGTAACCTCTGAGTAGTGTGTCTAATCTGATCTAATGGAGCCAGCATCCTTTCTGTCCAATCAGACAGGCAGCTGGACTGCAGCCATCCACAAATGACACAGGATAAAGTTCCAGGAGTTTCTCTGAAGAGAAGCCATTCTCCGTTCTGTGCTTGAAGTGTTCCTTCTCCCCTGGACTCCCTCGTCTCTCTGCCTCTGACGGCACACTGTTTCTCTCTGTGTGGCTCCACCTGACTTTGCCATTTCATTAACACTGTGACCCCAGACCATTCAGAGCCCGCTGTGCTCCTGGTGAGAGCCCTCCCAATTAGTCTAGCAAATAAGATGTGTGATTTGTGTTACACTACAATAAAACCTCAGCCGCCGTGACTCTAGACTTCGGTAGCACGTCACCAGGGGCTGTCCAGGCTAGAGGTGACCCTCAGTTAAAGCAAAGGGGAGGTTGCATTAGGGGAGACTGCCGCACATTCTTCTTGATACCCTTCTCACATATTATTGTACTTTTCTATGACAATAGATGGACTACCAGCCTATCTCTGTGCGGGAAGCACATATCTGATAGACGTATATTTAAATGTCTGTACGAGGGAGATAGGATAGGATACATGAGAAGCTATTTTTTTCCCAGCTTTGGCCCCAGATGGCCAGCTAATTGTACTGGGAGCCTGGAGCAGCCCACTATTAGAGTGAAATGAAGATGGATGAGGGGGAGGGAGGGGTGAACATGGCTAATTTGAGAGACACCCGCTCTGGCTCGTCAGCGCACGTGGAGCAAGGTGCATGCAGTGCACCTCCCCTCCTGTCTCCGTTTCAGCAGCCTGGTATAAGTGAGTAATAACTGTTCGCAGATAGGGGGTAAGGGCCGTGAGGGGCACCAGGAAATTAGAGATTAACCACTGCAGCGTTAGAACTCTTGACAGGTTTCCACTGCAATTAACACAATATAAATCATGATGTTACTCACTGTAGAAGAACAGAGGAAAGTGTACACTAGCAATTTGCCTTAACAGTTGACCTCAGGAGTGACCATAAAAGCTAATCTGCATCTACTTTTTTTCTTTAATCTGCCCTTACTCCCACAAGGTCATTCTAAGGACAGGTATCTAAAGAGGGAGAGGGCATCGAATGAAAGGAGTCTGTTTCTCAGTCTCCATGCCTCTTCCTGGACTCACCTGCACTCTGCCTTGATGGACTCTTATCTTTCTTAGGAAAGGTCAACCCCACGGAGGCTGCAGTGAGAGTAGTTAGCCACCACTAAATGCTCGGTGTGTGTGTTTGTGTGAGTGTTAGGACTGACCACATTTAGTCGACTGGTGGATTGCTTGGTCGATAGGCTGTTGGTCGACTGAGATTTTTTTTAGTTGAGCAGTCACAACAACACAACATGTTGTGGCACACGAGACACCTGTCTGATTCCTTGCGGAGGCCGCAGGGACGGCACGGTCCAAGACAGGTATCGACAACCTAAGACATGAGTGCTGCAAGGCTATTTGATAAAATAAGTGAAATTGCATTTGTTTCGAAACTGCATAAATTGCTATTGCTTTGGACCTAATACATTTGTGACAGTATTCCTTAGGACTACAGTACGTGTGAAGACAATGCGTCTTGGGTATAATTTAAAATGTTGAGTTAAGAAGGGGAGTGTGGCTATGATGCACAAGGTGCGTCTCTCTCCAAAATGCGCTCTCTACCATCACTTTGTGTAAATTCATTGTTTCATAACTTCATTGTGTGAATTGTTTGCCCTTTGATTGTTAGCGTCGATGAATTCACCATTACATACAGTAAATACATCACCAGTTGTACATTTACCGTTAATTCCCACCATTTTTTATCAATGTTTCTTTCGTGTTACAGTCATTTCTGTTAATGCATTCAATATATTATTAATACAGTAGTTTATCGTTATCATTGTCAGAGTGGACACTTGTTTGCAGAGCTCGTAACCTATGCTACACTTGTGAGAATCAATGATTGAATTCCATTGTATTTTGTTTGGAGTGCTCCTGTCCATGTTGAGTAGGGACACACACCTGATTACGTATAGAAGCAGGCTATCTGGCCTGCGCACAAATGTGTAAAAGGTGCCCATTTAGGGATGTCTGATAATATTTTGGATTATCTTAACTCACCACCACTAATGCGCTGTGGAGCTTCTCAAAGTATTTTTTCTTCACCTCAAACAGCAAGTGAACAAAGTCTGTTTAGACATACATTAAATCCAATCAGGATTTTTCTTTGCTGGTCTTTGGGGAGATACATCTAGCTAGCTAAGTCAGCCAATGGCTAGGCCATCAGAAGCTAATAAAGGCATCTGCCATTCAACTGTATTAGGACAACATTTGGGAGTGACATTGGAATCAACCAATCACATTTTGACTGAATGGGTGGGACCGTTTTTACAAAAGCTTATGGAAACGTCTGCTTTCTTGAAGGCCAGGTCGCTGGGCAATAGAGAGCTAGCGTTGTTGTCGGCTAGTTTGCAGCGGCAGGTCTGTTGGCTAATTTGTTAGCTTCTCCCTTTTCAATAATAACTTTCAACAAGAAGTTAAGTTTAAAATGATCTGGTGAGTGCAACTGTTTTTTATTGCAGCGCGCTTGCTGTTAGCCACCTCTTTGAAAATAATTTGTGTGTGTGAAACATTGTTGCATTTCAAGTGGAACTGACAGCGTTTTAGCTAAATGAAATCTTATTAAAATCGGTTCATTTACACCCCCAGGAAGAATATGACTCCTTTTAAAACATTTTCTGACAAGCGACCACTTAGATATGGTCATTTTCACATTTACATAAATTCTTAAAATTTTGGGGAATTACGTATACTAAGGCATTTGTGAAAGTTCTACAGCAATAGAGTGGGAAAGCGGCTGTGTGTTGGACAATTAAGACACTGTAGTAAATAAAACCAAATATAAACATCTGTCTTGTCCAGGACTGGAGTCCACACAGACCGGTGCGCTATAGCTAAACAGAACTACTGTAGGCCTTTATACAAACAAGCCATTTGCCACACGGCCTGCCATCATTCACTTTGAACTGGAATGTGTGTTTACAGGCAGTTGCAACAGCGCGACTTTATAGCATTAAAACGCATTTGCCAAAAGCCACAAAATACATCCGAATGGATTTCTGCAAATATGCAAACACCACGGGAGTGCTCTTACATTTGGGAACTTTACAGTCCTATTGATCAAACAACCATAAAAAGGTAGGCTCTCTCTCCCTCAGTTATGCACATCAACAACAACAAGATCAACAACTAATCCTAGCCAGAGCAAGATGAGCTAAAATCTAACGAAGGAACATTAGACAAACCCTCTCAAACTTGTTCAGCTAGTTGGCTGTCAACATTGCACTGATAAACGATGGGGAATTGTAGCCTCCTCGTCCTTCTGCAGCTTGCCTGCCAATGCAAGCATGTCCCAACCAAGCACACAAGCTAGCTAGCTACTTCCAGACACACACGAGAGAACACCTCACCCTGACCATTTTACTCACCCTAAACAGAGCTGGTTAGGCTTTTTACATGTTATCTAGAGCGTTCTTGACTAACTATTACTTTTTGCCTACGTTTACTGACACCGGTCATATTCAGCGGGTGTTGCACGTTTGTAAATTCATCAGTTGTTCTGCACTCTAGTACACAGACGAGAGTGCTCTGAAATCGGAGTTGAGTGGTACATAGCCAGAGTGAATCTTCCCGAACGCAAGAGATATGCTAACTGGATAACAGTCGTTCAAGTTCTGGCTAGCTAACCACATGACATCTGCATCTCTAGCTGTGACTATAGTCACCGAAAAATGATTTGAGGGGAAAAAGTCAGTCACTCACCCATTCCTCCAATGGCATGGCATCCTGCTAGCAGCTAGCCAGCTATCTAGCTAACGTTAGGCTCTGTGTTTTTAGCTCGCTACATAAATAGATATGCTAGCCTTATGACTGACTTGTGATCATTGCCCTTGCTAGTTTGATTGTATTGACATTCCCAGCCTTAGTTACATTCGTCCGTTTTTGTCCAGAATATTGAGTCATTGAAACTGTGAAACTGTGCATCCCAAATGGAGGCAGCAAACAGGCCAGCTGTGATTTACAACCTGGTGGCAATATTTTTTGGACTACCAACAAATGTATTGGTGAATCATATTAATCATGCATTGAACTGCATCCATCTATGCCTTAGTGTACACCATGGAACATTGAGTCAAATATAACCTATTTTTATAACCTCGTTAAAAAAAAAAAAAAAAGGTATTTCTCCATTATTTTACCAGGTAAGTTGACTGAGAACACATTCTAATTTACAGCATCAACCTGGGGAATAGTTACAGGGGAGAGGAGAATGAATGAGCCAATTGTAAACTGGGGATAATTAGGTGACCGTGATGGTTTGAGGGCCAGATTGGGAATTTAGCCAGGACACCAGGGTTACTCTTACAATAAGTACCATGGGATCTTTAATGACCTCAGAGTCAGGACACCCGTTTAACATCCCAACTGAAAGACATGCCCCTACATAGGGCAGTGTCCCCAATCACTGCCCTGGGGAATTGGGATATTTTTTAGACCAGAGGAAAGAGTGGCTCCTACTGGCCCTCCAACACCACTTCCAACAGCATCTGGTCTCCCATCCAGGGACCAACGCTGCATAGCTTCAGAAGCAAGCCAGCAGTGGTATGCAGGGTGGTATGCTACTGGTGAACTCATATAGTTGGTTATGTAGCATAAACTGGGAATTTGATATTTTTGACTGATATTATGATTGTCTGCTTGTTCCATTTCAGCAAAGTATTTAAAACACTGTTAGTTCCACTTTAAACTTTAGGTCACCGGTTACTTTGTGCTTAAACATGACATGTTATTTGCAATGGGAAGTAATAGTTGTACATTTCCATTGGTTGTGTTTTTGTATTCTTATGATTGGGACCTACTGGCTTATGTACATATTTATGGACTGCTTATCCTTTAACATCATGCTGTGTGTGACTGCGGTCTTTCCGTCAGCCCCATGCAGTGGTGAAGTGGTGCCTGGAGCCAAAAAATTCCCAAACAGGCTGCCAAGGAAAGGAACCCTGTGGGAAAAATTTGAAATGTTTATTTTATTTTTTGTTATTTAAAAAAAATGTTACCCCCAAATTTCATGGTATCCAATTGGTAGTTACAGTCTTGTCTCATCACTGCAACTCCCGTATGGACTCGGGAGAGGCGAAGGTCGAGAGCCGCGCGTCCTCCGAAACACAATCCAACCAAGCCGCACTGCTTCTTGACACAATGCCCACTTAACCCGGAAGCCAGCCACACCAATGTGTCGGAGGAAACACCATACACCTGGCGACCGTGTCAGTGTGCACTGTGTCCAGCCCGCCACAGGAGTCACTGGTGCACGATGGGACGAGGACATCACTGTTGGCCAAACCCTCCCCTATCCCGGACAACGCTGGGCCAATTGTGCGCCGCCCCATCGTTCTCCCCGGCTGCAACAGAGCCTGGATTTGAACCCAGAATCTCTAGTGGTACAGCTAGCACTGCGATGCAGTGTTTTAGACCACTGCGTCACTCGGGAGGCCCCAAATCCGAAATGTTTCTGTACATTTTTCCGATTTTTACTATCAAAATCACACTTAAATTATTTATTTTTTAAATTAAAGAATGCTTAAACCACATAAATCTGATTGGGTGGGCCTTTCAGGGCCTGGCTTCCCAATGGGTGGGCCTGTGTTCACCCAGGTCCATCCATGTCTACGCCCCTGATGCAAACAGCTCAACACTTAAGACTAAACTTTTTGTACACCTGGTTAGCATACCCATTGTTGCCATTTACTGGTAAATATCATACGTTGAGATGTTTTTCCTACCCTACCGGCTACTGATGTCATTCTTCTGTGTTCTGCTCCATGCCAAAACCAGTTGAGAGCTGCATGCTCTTGCTGCCTGCAGATGATATTCCTCTGAAACTAGGCTACAGTATGTGTGTGGCACGCAAGTGAAGTATTCACATGCTTTGTGATCATGCACAAAGTAGCCTGCACAATTTCTCTGTTGTACTACATACTTGAGTCCTATACCTCCACTACACTACTTTGATATGCATCAGTAGGGATTAAGTGAGTATACGCAATGCAAACTGAAAAAAAAATGGGTATACGGTTTATACCTGCGTATGTATACCCTCCACTACACCACTGGCCCTTTGTGTTGTACAAAAAGTGCACTCACCTACATGAGTGTGGTGGTATTACGGTTGCTGTCCTTTCAGAATTCTTTCAGAACCTGTCACACACTGAAGGCCTATAGGTTCGCTTCAGGCTGACCGCAAAGCGGTTTCACGCACTGACTGAATGGAAGCTGAGTTTTTTTTACTCAGCTGGCCAAGGAAGATATTAAGAGTCCTCACTGTCCGACAGAGTACAAATGTATCTGACACCGAGACAAGATCGAGACACTAGATATGTGGTCTCCAGTACTACAACACTGGGGACAGCCCTGTGGAGGGTTATGTGTACAGTCTGATGGTAAGTATTAAAGTACTTCTTTGCCTTCGCAATTAAACTAATGATGTTTTGTGTTAATGGTGGTTTGAATGTGTGATGCTGGACCATGGGCATGCAGATCCATTCTGCGACCCCAACAGTTTCCAGTATGGAACCGCTCACCTCTGTCTGTCTGCAGTGCATGCCAGAGGTTAGTGGAGTCTCCGAAGTCAGGGGGGGCGAGGGGTGTCGTATCCCCACACACACACACATACATACACATGCACACACACACATACACATGCACACACACACACACACCTCGCCTCCCTACAGCCGGAAGCGGGTCCTCTAATAAGTGAATGGTGTTCACCTGTACCTTCTGCGCACGCCGTTTGTCAGCTCTCTGGTTCTGGTGATAGATTCGGCTAAAGTTGGACACGATGACGGGAACAGGCAGGGCGATTACCAGCACCCCGCTCAGAGAACAGATAGAACCAAAGATCTTCCCCGCGATCGTCTTGGGCACCATGTCCCCGTAACTACAGCAAGAGAGAAAGAGAGAGGGAGGGATAAGAGAGGGAAGTAGGGAAAGATGAAATACTGTATTGGATACATTTAAAATGCAGTCTACAGTTCTCACACCGTACGTGTGGCCATCCAAAGGGTTAGCATCTGTGTGTGTGTGTCTGTGTTGAGATGCTCTCTACCATTTGGCCAGGGGGCTAAACCCATATCAGCAACTCCCTATTTTATTCCCAGCCTTCCCTTTTGTTTCTTTCTATGCAATTACATGTTGCTCTCTGTTTCCTAGGCTGGGGCTAATTTGATTACACAGGTGGAGGAAGCAGTGACAGGCAGGCTCAGTAAGAGGTGGGGAGAGGCAGCGAGATAGAGGCGCTATCTGGGCTGCTCAGGCAGGGCACAACAAAGTCATGCCAGCGGGCGAGGTGCCAGTGCAGGTCCCCTGTTGTGAGCACAGGGGAACAAATCACTTTATCAATGGGCACTTCAGGTACAAGCTCTCGTGAAGGCAAGCCATATCAGAGGTGTGTGTGTGTGTGTGTTTAGGGGGGTTAGGGTGTTGAGTGTTTGCAGACCTATTCAGAATCAATAAACCAGGAAAAGCCCTGTAATGCAAAAACCAGTTGCTGAGTTGGGAGAATGCAGAGACACAGACACAGACCAGGTACATTACACTTGATTTGACTTTCATCCTCTCACTATTTTACTAGAGTACTCATGCCAGACACATCCTTTGACTTAAAAGGTCCAAAACAGCCATTTTTATATCAATATCAAATCATTTCTGGGTAACAATTAGGCATGTTGCTATGATTATTTTTGACCATTTTAACTGAAAACAAACAAAAATAGCTTCTTGGCAAAGATCAATTTCTCAAGCAAGAATTTAGCAAAGACTGTCCGGGAGTGGTCTGAGTGTGGAGGGGAAAACTGAAAACTAGCTAATTTACCACCTGGTGATGCCACCAGGCAGGCCAAAACTCCATCTTACCAAATTTCAGGTAGTCTTGTCAAAAAGTTCTGAGGTTGGAATAATACTGTGAAAATTATGATAATGCCATTTTAGTGTAAGAGCTGTTTGAAAAGACCACCTGAAATGTCTGCTTGTTTTGGTAAGATGAAGTGCACTGGGCCTTTAAACTTTCCTCCCCACTGCTTCCTGCAGAGATTGGACTCCTAACAGATAGCCCATAGGCTGTTGACTTCAATGCCCCTCAGGGGACTCTCTGGGCCTGAAGGAACACCACTGATGTGGGCTCTGGTATCAAACTTTTCCTGATGGGCATTATCTCACACGCCCTCTCCATTTCCAAATATCCTGTATGGCCTGTCATCTGCAGACTCCCCCTGCCTACCATTCTCACTGTTAACCGCCCGCCGACTTCCAACCTCTGGAAAATAGAAACCCAATTCTGCCAGCTGTAGAAATGTGTGTGAGCAAAAGTGATGTTCCCTCAAATCCTTCCTGCAGTATTTGAAGTTGACATTCTCCCTTTTCTCTGAGCTAGATGGATGGCAAATGGTATGCTTTACTAATAACCAACAGGTACTCCTAAAAAAGCTTTCTTCTACTTTCTGTCTTGTGCTCCTTTTTCAGAGTCAAGCGTTTTAAGTCAACCCTTTTACGCGCTCTCAGCCGCTAGGCTATCTGCCGACTACCACCTTTCCATATAGCGCACTACCTTTGACCAGAGGTCTGTCTATGTGCAATTTATGGGCTCAGGGCTAAAGTAAAATATCCAGAATATGGTGTAATTTGAAATGCAGCCAAAGTCATAGAATCCTTTCCCATCAATCTCTCAGCTGTCAGAATGGAGTCTCAGAGCTGCAGCATCTCTGAAGCATCGAGACGGGCATGTTGTGTTGTGTCCTGGCTGTCAAGTGGTGGATCTCTCAGTCCGTGCTCTCTGTCTTTCTGTCTGTCACTCTATTATTGATGACACCCCCTCGGCTCTGTCTCTGTATGACATCTCTACAGTCAGACAGAAATGTGAAAAAAATAACCCCTCACGAATAGTTGTTTTCTCTCTCCCTCTCTGGGTTTAGTGAAAGAAAAGTAGGCATTTTGAACATTCCTGGCAGTTCTGACCGGGTCAGTTTAATTTCTTTACTTTTAGACTTCTTTTAGACTTTACGAACCAACAATTTACAAAACGGCAACAATTATATTGGAGGTGGCTTGGAACTCAGGGCTAAAGTAGTTCAAGGGAACTGTGAAGCAATTTCACTGAACTACAGTGTGATTTTCAGACACAAATACATGAACTAGCATCCATTTGACAACCATGGAAGATGACAGAAGGAATTAGGAGAGATAAACAAACAGCTACACTGAGAGAAAGAGAGAGGGAGAAAGAGAGCCCCTAAACCACATTGTGAATGTCACTGGAATGGAACCTCATAAATCAAGTGATTTATAATTCATCAGGAAGTTAGCAGAAAATTAGACATTTGAACATGCTAATTTATCCAACTCATACAGGTCAATAACGTGAACATGTGGCAGAGCAAATGGTCTATGGTTAAGATTTTTGAGCGAATGAGCTTCTTCGGACATTATATTGGAATTGTGGGATGATCCATATTGGTATTTTGTATTGTATTATCTTTACAGAGGAATGAGATGAGGATGATGGGGACAAGGAAGTGAATTGTGAAGAAATGTATTCGGTCTGTGTCCGAATTTTATCCGTCCAATTTCTTGGTCTTCATTAAAGAAACGTCGGCAATTGTTTCCACGTCAAAATTGAAATAGTTTAAAGTGGGTTCCCCTTGATTGTATTCTGACAAACATTAAATGATCTAAATTGAATAGGTCACAGCATTTCAAAAAGAAACCGCACAACCAAAACAATCCATTTAACTCACTGATTGTTTGGGGACCGAATGAAAGCAGTGGAGATCTGTCAAACATAGTTACAGCTGTGATGTGCTTAAAGATGCAGTCTGGGATCTTAAGCACTAACAAATTCGCAACATATTGGATGAAGTAGGACACAAATGTGCACAATTTTCAGGGACTCGTTTTTCCTCGTGAACACTACTTTCAAAACTACTAGCTGGAATTCTAAACTGCTCTGGAGCATCACTAATCAAAACTCTGTTGCCATCAGTAGCCAATCTGGACACCTATCCAAGGCATGAGTGTGTCATTGGGATTTCAACTACTGTGACAAGTAATCATACATCTTCACATACCATGAGAGTTACAACAGACTGGCATGAGTTATGATAACATAGACTAGCATGATAGTTATAGAATATCATGACAGTTTTAACAGACTACCATGAGGTATAACATGGACCACCAAGAGAGTTATAAAAGACTAGCATGCAAGTTATTATAACATAGTTACTAGCATGATAGTTATAGCATAGACTACTATGAGTTATAACAGACTAGCATGATAGCTATAAACAGACTAGCATAATAGTTGCCTAGTTAAATAAGAGGTTAGATAAAATAAAAAGTTATAATATATACTACCAAGAGTTAACAGACTAGCATGCAAGTTATTATAACATACACTACCTTTCAAATGTTTTGGGTCACTTGGAAATGTTTTTCTTTTGAAAAGCTACTTTTTTGTCCATTAAAATAACATAAAATTTAACAGTAACACAGTGTAGACATTGTTAATGTTGTAAATGACTATTGTAGCTGGAAACGGCTGATTTATTTATGGAATATCTACATAGGTGTACTTAGGCCCCTATATCAGCAACCATTACACCTGTGTTCCATTTTTTTTTATTTTTCTTCTTCTTATTATTATTATTATAAAAAAAAAAATTCACCTTTATTTAACCAGGTAGGCTAGTTGAGAACAAGTTCTCATTTGCAACTGCGACCTGGCCAAGATAAAGCATAGCAGTGTGAGCATACAACAAAGAGTTACACATGGAGTAAACAATTAACAAGTCAATAACACAGTAGAAAACAAAGGGGGGGTCTATATACAATGTGTGCAAAAGGCATGAGGAGGTAGGCAAATAATTACAATTTTGCAGATTAACACTGGAGTGATAAATGATCAGATGGTCATGTACAGGTAGAGATATTGGTGTGCAGAAGAGCAGAAAAGTAAATAAATAAAAACAGTATGGGGATGAGGTAGGTGAAAAGGGTGGGCTATTTACCAATAGACTATGTACAGCTGCAGCGATCGGTTAGCTGCTCAGATAGCTGATGTTTGAAGTTGGTGAGGGAGATAAGTCTCCAACTTCAGCGATTTTTGCAATTCGTTCCAGTCACAGGCAGCAGAGTACTGGAACGAAAGGCGGCCAAATGAGGTGTTGGCTTTAGGGATGATCAGTGAGATACACCTGCTGGAGCGCGTGCTACGGATGGGTGTTGCCATCGTGACCAGTGAGCTGAGATAAGGCGGAGCTTTACCTAGCATAGACTTGTAGATGACCTGGAGCCAGTGGGTCTGGCGACGAATATGTAGCGAGGGCCAGCCGACTAGAGCATACAAGTCGCAGTGGTGGGTGGTATAAGGTGCTTTAGTGACAAAACGGATGGCACTGTGATAAACTGCATCCAGTTTGCTGAGTAGAGTGTTGGAAGCCATTTTGTAGATGACATCGCCGAAGTCGAGGATCGGTAGGATAGTCAGTTTTACTAGGGTAAGCTTGGCGGCGTGAGTGAAGGAGGCTTTGTTGCGGAATAGAAAGCCGACTCTTGATTTGATTTTCAATTGGAGATGTTTGATATGAGTCTGGAAGGAGAGTTTGCAGTCTAGCCAGACACCTAGGTACTTATAGACGTCCACATATTCTAGGTCGGAACCATCCAGGGTGGTGATGCTAGTCGGGCATGCAGGTGCAGGCAGCGACCGGTTGAAAAGCATGCATTTGGTTTTACTAGCGTTTAAGAGCAGTTGGAGGCCACGGAAGGAGTGTTGTATGGCATTGAAGCTTGTTTGGAGGTTAGATAGCACAGTGTCCAAAGACGGGCCGAAAGTATATAGAATGGTGTCGTCTGCGTAGAGGTGGATCAGGGAATCGCCCGCAGCAAGAGCAACATCATTGATATACACAGAGAAAAGAGTCGGCCCGAGAATTGAACCCTGTGGCACCCCCATAGAGACTGCCAGAGGACCGGACAGCATGCCCTCCGATTTGACACACTGAACTCTGTCTGCAAAGTAATTGGTGAACCAGGCAAGGCAGTCATCCGAAAAACCGAGGCTACTGAGTCTGCCGATAAGAATATGGTGATTGACAGAGTCGAAAGCCTTGGCAAGGTCGATGAAGACGGCTGCACAGTACTGTCTTTTATCGATGGCGGTTATGATATCGTTTAGTACCTTGAGTGTGGCTGAGGTGCACCCATGACCGGCTCGGAAACCAGATTGCACAGCGGAGAAGGTACGGTGGGATTCGAGATGGTCAGTGACCTGTTTGCTGACTTGGCTTTCGAAGACCTTAGATAGGCAGGGCAGGATGGATATAGGTCTGTAACAGTTTGGGTCCAGGGTGTCTCCCCCTTTGAAGAGGGGGATGACTGCGGCAGCTTTCCAATCCTTGGGGATCTCAGACGAGATGAAAGAGAGGTTGAACAGGCTGGTAATAGGGGTTGCGACAATGGTGGCAGATAGTTTCAGAAATAGAGGGTCCAGATTGTCAAGCCCAGCTGATTTGTACGGGTCCAGGTTTTGCAGCTCTTTCAGAACATCTGCTATCTGGATTTGGGTAAAGGAGAACCTGGAGAGGCTTGGGCGAGGAGCTGCGGGGGGGGCGGAGCTGTTGGCCGAGGTTGAAGTAGCCAGGCGGAAGGCATGGCCAGCCGTTGAGAAATGCTTATTGAAGTTTTCGATAATCATGGATTTATCAGTGGTGACCGTGTTACCTAGCCTCAGTGCAGTGGGCAGCTGGGAGGAGGTGCTCTTGTTCTCCATGGACTTCACAGTGTCCCAGAACTTTTTGGAGTTGGAGCTACAGGATGCAAACTTCTGCCTGAAGAAGCTGGCCTTAGCTTTCCTGACTGACTGCGTGTATTGGTTCCGGACTTCCCTGAACAGTTGCATATCACGGGGACTATTCGATGCTATTGCAGTCCGCCACAGGATGTTTTTGTGCTGGTCGAGGGCAGTCAGGTCTGGAGTGAACCAAGGGCTGTATCTGTTCTTAGTTCTGCATTTTTTGAACGGAGCATGCTTATCTAAAATGGTGAGGAAGTTACTTTTAAAGAATGACCAGGCATCCTCAACTGACGGGATGAGGTCAATGTCCTTCCAGGATACCCGGGCCAGGTCGATTAGAAAGGCCTGCTCACAGAAGTGTTTTAGGGAGCGTTTGACAGTGATGAGGGGTGGTCGTTTGACTGCGGCTCCGTAGCGGATACAGGCAATGAGGCAGTGATCGCTGAGATCCTGGTTGAAGACAGCGGAGGTGTATTTGGAGGGCCAGTTGGTCAGGATGACGTCTATGAGGGTACCCTTGTTTACAGAGTTAGGGTTGTACCTGGTGGGTTCCTTGATGATTTGTGTGAGATTGAGGGCATCTAGCTTAGATTGTAGGACTGGCGGGGTGTTAAGCATATCCCAGTTTAGGTCACCTAACAGAACAAACTCTGAAGCTAGATGGGGGGCGATCAATTCACAAATGGTGTCCAGGGCACAGCTGGGAGCTGAGGGGGGTCGGTAGCAGGCGGCAACCGTGAGAGACTTATTTCTGGAGAGAGTAATTTTCAAAATTAGTAGTTCGAACTGTTTGGGTATGGACCTGGAAAGTATGACATTACTTTGCAGGCTATCTCTGCAGTAAACTGCAACTCCTCCCCCTTTGGCAGTTCTATCTTGACGGAAGATGTTATAGTTGGGTATGGAAATCTCTGAATTTTTGGTGGCCTTCCTGAGCCAGAATTCAGACACAGCAAGGACATCAGGGTTAGCAGAGTGTGCTAAAGCAGTGAGTAAGACAAACTTAGTGAGGAGGCTTCTGATGTTGACATGCATGAAACCAAGGCTTTTTCGATCACAGAAGTCAACAAATGAGGGTGCCTGGGGACATGCAGGGCTTGGGTTTACCTCCACATCACCCGCGGAACAGAGAAGGAGTAGTATGAGGGTGCGGCTAAAGGCTATCAAAACTGGTCGCCTAGAGCGTTGGGGACAGAGAATAAGAGGAGCAGGTTTCTGGGCATGGTAGAATATATTCAGGGCATAATGCGCAGACAGGGGTATGGTGGGGTGCGGGTACAGCGGAGGTAAGCCCAGGCACTGGGTGATGATGAGAGAGGTTGTATCTCTGGACATGCTGGTAGTAATGGGTGAGGTCACCGCATGTGTGGGAGGTGGGACAAAGGAGTTATCAGGGGTATGAAGAGTGGAACTAGGGGCTCCATTGTGAACTAAAACAATGATAACTAACCTGGCACGTTGTGTTAACTAATGTGTTAACTAATCCAAGTTTATCATTTTATAAGGCTAAGAAAACCCTTTTGCAATTTCACAGCTGAAAACTGTTGTCCTGATTAAAGAAGCAATAAAACTTCATTAGACTAGTTGAGTATCTGGAGCATCAGCATTTGTGGGTTCGATTACAGGCTCAAAATGGCCAGAAACAAAGTACTTTCTTCAAGTCTATTCTTGTTCTGAGAAATGAAGGCTATTCCATGCAAGAAATTGCCAAGAAACTGAAGATCTCGTACAACGCTGTGTACCACTCTCTTCACAGAACAGTGCAAACTGGCTCTAACCAGAATAGAAAGAGTAGTGGGATGCCCTGGTGCACAACTGAGCAAGAGGACAAGTACATTAGTGTGTCTAGTTTGAGAAACAGACGCCTCATGGGTCCTCAACTGGTAGCTTCATTAAATAGTACCGCAAAACACCAGTCTCAACGTCAACAGTGAAGAGGCGACCCCGGGATGCTGGCCTTTTAAGCAGAGTTGCAAAGAAAAAGCCATCTCAGACTGGCCAATAAAATAAAATATTAGGATGGGCAAAAGCACACCGACACTGGACAGAGATGGATTTTTCTTTGCAACTCTGCCTAGAACTCTACTGACGTACAGGGTCTGCTATGACCATTTCATCACTGGTAAATCAAGTCAGAATTTCTCTCTCTTTAGAGTTTAGTTTAGCTGTTATGCTAACCAGGTGTTATAAAAACACTACATTAAGTTAGCTTGTAGTCTAGCGATTAGCATGTGTCGCAAGTTTAGGGAACGCTATCTTATCACCATAAAAATGCCCCTTTATATTATGACAAACAAAGGATTGCATGCCTCTATCATCCCATTTGCAGACTAATGTAAGCCTACTATTCCTAATGTAATGAGTAGATTGGATTGTGATAATATAGGCTATTAATAAGCATGTAGTCGCATAGGCCATAGAGAAGTTTCTTTCCGTTGCACAGGAAGACATTGTCTTGAATGCAACCATGTAATCTAGGCCCGAGAAGGGGTCCTGGCTAAACGGGATCAAGCTTTTGTCAAATTAACGTAAAAAGTATTTTTTTAAATTGCATCTTAGATAACCCTAACCCTTTTCCTAACCTTAACCTAGATGTAATCTTTATGTGAATGAATGAATGAAATGAAACACAACCGAACACTTAAGTTCCCTGATAGTGTAGGTGACCTGAGGAAGTGATGTTCTAACATCAGGAGTGCTTTTCATTTGTTATGTCCTACAGTAGGTTCAACCAGCTGACCTCTTATCAAAACATCCATGTCGACTGGATTCCCACTGTGAAGATGAGCAATGCTGCCGCAGCATCACTTTCTACTTCGTCCTTTTCCAGATATGAAAGGAGACATACAATTTGGTTTTCATACTGTATGCTGTGCTTTGGTCAACCTAAATGAGTCTGTTGTGCCATTTGTGTAGAGAGCACCTTCACCTTCTCGCTGTGACAAAAATATCCCCTTTAAACCATATGAATATATCAAATGTAATTTTGGAACGTGTAAAATACTATTTTTTATGATGTTGTAAACATACTGTACTTTAATAATATGCTATATTGTTGTACGGTGAAAAGAAAAGTATTTTGTCATCTCTGAGCTGTATTTGTTTTATAGCTCAACTATTGTCTTTCTTTTACAATTTAAACACATTTAGCATAGACAATGTAATTGTTGTGGTAGTCTGAGGCCAACCATCTTCATTATTACAGTAGCACATCCATATACCAATCAGACTTTTTGGGAGAAAAGTATCTGGTATTGAACTTGGTGGTAGTAGTTGTGTGTATGTTTTAAGATAAGGATTCCGTCATCTCCTGCTTCCATACATTTCACCACCTAGATTACAAGGATTGGATTTGCACTAAATCCTTTCATGTCAACACAAGGCATGTACAAAATCCAGTATAAGGATTAGCCTCATATACATTATCTGCTGGTATTGTTTTTAAAATTGAGAACATATAGCTGAACACTATGTAAACAATGTGTGAGTTAAGCTATTCTCTGCTTCAGATGCACAATGTCCATAAGCCTAATGCCATCATATTGTAGGCCAGTGGTTCCCAACTCCGGTCCTCGAGTACCCCCAACAGTACAGTTTATTGTAGCACCGGACAAACACACCTGAATCAACTTGCCAACTAATCATTAGGCCCTCTGAGTTGAATCAGGTCTGTTTGTCCGGGGCTACAACTAAAACATGTGCTGTTGGGGGTACTCAAGGACTGGAGATGGAACCCATTGCTGTAGGCCTATGGCTGCATCATTTGCTAAATGGGTTCACATGGCTGATTGTCACTATTTTTCAGGCTATCAAATAACACTAATTGGAGAGCTCATGACTGAACAAAAAGGTCATGTTCATTTGAGAATACAACACAGAAACCGACAAATTAGAGGCAGATTCCCTTCCTCTCTTTATTGCAGGATTGTGATCTATGATTAATCAACATAGACAAGTTCATCTTGAATAATAGTTCACAATTAAAACAAGTTAAAACACTTCAAAGAATCAACACTATTTCACATCATTTCCAAAGTGTAAAAGTAAGGTAACTCGTATGTAAAAGGTTAGACATTTGACTAACAAGCCTATTATCACTAAAGGATAATTTCAGGTGAACAAAACAAAAAAGTCAAAAACAAAGGTGGCCAACCTCGCTCCACTGATTCCTGCTCTACGGGAGGGGGGGCAGACTTCTGTTCCAGCCCAGCAATAGCACACTTGATTACTAACTAATTAGGTTTGTTACATTGAATCAGTTGTGTTAGTGCTGAGCTGGAACAGAAGCCTGCACACCCAGAAGGATTGGTCTGCTCCAGTTGTAATAGGTTTATACATTGTGTGTTACTTTTAAACCTTATTTTTTTGTTCACAAAATGTAGCTACACATATAATCCATGTACCCTTGTTCTCTTGGAACATTCATTGGGACCTCTTCATCTGCAGACAGGGTTTTACAGCTCTCTGTATCAGAGGACAGAAAACATCCCAAAAGAAACAGGCTGCATTATACTCAAATTAGACAGCACTGAATATCATGTTGCTCTATCTTTCTGGCTTCAGTTTCTCGCTAGGGATGGGAATTTAAGAATATGTTCATAATGTCCTCCCACAAAAGGTAATTGCCCTATCCAGAGTAGTTTACTCTTCCTTCTGACAGCTGGAACTGCTAGCTAATCATGTCACCCTATTCCATGGCTGTTAGCTAGCTATCTAGCTACAAATGCATTCAGAGTTACAACGATACATAAAGATAGCTAGCTAACTAGCTAATATGAAGTTAGCAAACAGTTGGTATTTAATTCACTTAGCTAGCTATACAGTATGTAAAGTTAGCTAACTAGCGAAAATTAGGTTAGCAGCTCATTTGAGTTAGCCTGCAGACTAAGTTTCTATAGCAAGCTAGCTAGCTAATAATACATAGTTTTGGATCATTTTCTAAATATATTTACTTACTTGAATAGGTTCTCCCAATGCCTCTGTTTTCTGGGTCCTTGGAAAAATGAAATAAGTGGTAATTCTCCCGAAGTTTCCGATGGTAGCAAAACACAGCCAGCCATGTGGACCATTGGAGAACTTCCACCAGACTTCGGTCTTCCAACATGGCGCCTGGTGCGGTTGCTACAGTAGGTGATTTGTGATGCAACTGCAAGCCCTCTATAATAGATTTTCCAGAAACAAATAGAAGATCTGTCTGTCTACATTAAATTAACATAATCTTGATTATATCAGTTGCCTGAAAATAATAATCACCAAAATAAAGGGCTTCGGAAACAGAACAAACAATCAATGGGTACAAAACCGGTCGCACACCAGATAAATGTGCACATGCACTTACAATAAACAATTCCGGACCAGGACATGGGGGGGAACAGAGGGTTAAATACACAACATGTAATGATGGAATTGAAACCAGGTGTGTGGGAAGACAAGACAAAACAAATGGAAAATGTAAAGTGGATTGATGATGGCTAGAAGACCGGCGACGCCGAACAAGGAGAGGAACCAACTTCGGCGGAAGTCGTGACATCGTTAAAGAATTGGAACATGTGAAAGGATTGAAATAATAAGAATGTACTTTCGACAAAGCAAAGATATAATCCAAATGTGCGGGTGAAGAAATTATCACTGTCTGTTCTTGACCTTTGTGACATAGTTTACCCACAAAGAAATCATGAACATGTGTAGTATTTATTATAGAATTTCGTAGTAAATACAGTTTTATCTGCAAAAAACCACTGCAGTAAATACTACAGTAATTTCCGCAAAAAACTAGTGTCCGCTAAAACACTAGCATTTTTTTATGATAGTAATACTACAGTATTACATTTAATACCACACCAATTTATGTCACCCATGAGTGAGAAACCTACATTCCAAGTATAGACCACGTATTGTGTTCCCTACAGGTTATAGAAAAAAGCAGAAACTCTAAACTATCCATTCAGACTAGTTATACCTACCTACAGGTTATGAAAAAAATGCTCTTTTAGTATTTGTCCAGTAGGTTTCCTCAAGGAGAAAGCCCCCACTTATATGTCAAAGAGAATACTTTTTTTTTCTTTGAAAAGCCTTAAGAAGGGCAGGCTGGCTCCATCTCAGTGTGCTTCAATCTATAGCTAGAGGACTCCTGATTTCTCCAGAAATGATAAGTATAATTTTTGTCAACAGACTTGTTGTTATCTAGTACTGTCTTTTTGCTAGCTAGGGCCATATACTTTAAGTGATGACTGTCTTCTGAGTAACCTACTTGTTGTGTGATCTGCTGACTGCTCATACCTTGCAGTTGATTGTTGACACATGAACCAGGATTAAGGGAAAGGGCATTTTGTGACTGCTGTTTTGGCAATCAGTGGCTGTATTGGAGGGGGAGTTTTTCCTCTCCTAGGCAATCAGCAATTAGTACCTGGCTGTGTGCTCTTCACCTCTGCTAGACAATTAGCAATTAGTGTTAGTACTTTAGTCTCCCGTTTTTTCATCGGTGGCCACGTCACTGGTGGTCTCGTCGCAGAAACAAAGACTGTTCTGTCAAGTTGTTCTGTAGAGTTCGAGGAAGGAAAGAGAGGAAGGCTCCAGACCACTCTCTGTTCAGTATCTTACCTAGTTAGTTTCAGATGATCTTCTGTAACTTTTAAATCTGTGTGTTTCTTTATACCTGTTCGCTCCTCTCCCTGTAGGCTTTACAGACGCTCCCCAACCCTTGGCTGCAACCCTTCTAATTTAGTGTAACCTGCGCACTCAACCCCTGTGGAATTCATGGTCTCCGGCAGTGTTTGGAACTGCCGATCTGCGGTTAAGAACGCAGAGTTCATCTCAGCCTATGATGCCCTACTGTCCCTATACTTTTTGGCCCCGATGGTGACTTGGATCCCCCTCCTGGATAGCGCAAAGTTTTTTTTCCAGAGACTGAGACATTTCTCCCCATTGAACTGGCCAATACAATGGGCCAGAGAAGGGAATTGAGAAATCCACACATTCCCACCCCTCACACAATTTGTTGAGTTTCACGGGCCTACGAAAAGCAGGATAGCATTTGCCTTGTGGTGCCTGCAACTTATCTACATAGTACGTCGCACCTCGCCTGGTGTTAAACCTTCCCTACCACTTCAAAGAGTATCGTAAATAATCCCACAACACCCCACCCCCAAAGAAAAGCCATTCGTGAACTAACACTCACACTTAATTCATCCCCCCCCAAATAGCACTTTGCTGATAGTAAGGCAATTTTTCCTCAAAAAAGTAGTTATGCCTGAGATGTGGTCATCCCACCTAGCTATCTTAAGATGTATGCACTAAATGTAAGCCACTCTGGATAAGAGCATCTGCTAAATGACATATTGCATTTATATGTTTATTTTTCATTCATCTTAAAATTATGCTAGAATCCTTCTTCCACTGACATTACAGTTTTTTTCTGTAGAGCGTTGATAAAAGGGCCTATTAAATCCATTTGAATCTCACTGAGTAGCACAATGAAATGGGAAGAAATCCACGGGGGTTGAATACTTACGTTACCCACTGTAGGCCTGCTTCTAACATAAAAAAAACTCATGAAGCTCCCGCACAGCGGTAACATGCGTTAGCCTGAAGACCAGATTAAATTGACAGTCTGAGAATATTAGCAATTGTTAAATTGTAGACCTATATGAAGAACCTGATGAACAGCGCAGCTTGGAATTGACACAAAGGCAAATCGCCTATACTTGCCAATCACTTCTTAAAAATGACCCCTTGAGCTCTATTTCAAAATCTAACTTTTTGGCAGAATTACAATAATTCCATGTGCTGCATGCACCTGCACTCGCTACACTCAAAGCACAGTAATACAGTATATTTAAACTCCAAATACACCATTCCATTCTTTTGAAATGCATTTTCTTAAAATCATGATGTTCCTTAAGACCTGCGCTTAATGAATTAATGATCTTTGTGATGGAATTCTTGAATTCTGGGGTTTAGTGTTTTTTCGTTTGTACATAGAGCCTACAACAGTGGTCGTCGATCGCGATCTTCAAGGCATTCCTAGTCAATCACCAAACATAGCAGCTCGTCATGTCTATTTTAATATTCAGGAATATTTCACTTTCTCTGGTTAAAGGAACAACATGAATTTGTGTTTGATGCAGATGCGGATGCAGTGAGACTCAAGTTTCGCCATCAGGTGGAAGACGATGCCTCCTCTCTCTGGTCAGTCTCACCAGAGGAAAGGAAGGAGAGAGCAGGGACCGCAAGAGACTGCTCCTGCTCTCTCTCTCCGTCGGCTGAGACTAATGCAGTGTTCAAAACAATTGGGAACTAGGAACACTGACATCTCCGACTTCAGTGCGTTCAAGACAACTGGGAACTCGCAACAAAAATGAGAGCCGACTGGGAAAAACAGTTTGAACGGTCATCCAACACGGAATTTCAAGTCGGAAACGCTGGCATTTTTCTAGAGCCCCAACTTACCGACCTGAACACCATGACCATCAAATGCAGGTACCATCAGTCTTGTAAAAATAAAAAGATAATTATTTGCAAATTATACTCAGCTGTGCCTTGCAAGTGCTACACCAACTGATGACCTATTTTGATATCAAAGCTTGAGTTTTGAAATATAATGTTGGCCCGAGAAGAACAATATTGGCAGGCCAAGCATATGCCGTGACTTTGCTTTCATTAATCTGACGACTGTTATTTATCTAATAAACTAACTATGTTTAATTGTTACCAGATTTAAATTAATCATGTAACAATTCACACATTAGGAATTGGGGCAAAACGACAGTTGTTGTTTAAAGAGTTACCATCTCCCGAATTAAACTCCAAAAGGTTTTTACCTATCACATCCATAAAACAGTCAACGTTTTAATCATAACCTCGTATCATATCATTCTGAACAGTCGTAACCTCCTGCATCTGCAAAAAACCCAGCCTTACTTATGATTCAGTACTACACAAATTGGTTTAATTATTTATTTACTACCTAACTAAATAGTAACACAGGATAAACATACACACTTAATACATTAAAACAGGTCCCTAGTGGACTGACACAATATGGCGGCTTGTTACAAAGGAGATGGGGGGGGGGGGGGGCAGAGAGGGACAGAGACATAATACTTTGGGACATTTAGAAACTACTCTCATGTCACAAGTGTAGAGAGGAGTAGGCAGGAGGTAGTCATAGGTTTAGAACTACTGAGATTATTAAAGCACTATATATACAAAAACAGGACGAAACCCAAAATGATAAAGTACTCAGGAAATAGGAGAGATTCCTCTCAGGAAAACAAGCAACATTTACAATTACCGACAAAGACAAATGACAGAGGGAGTATATATATATAAAGTCAGAGTGGGGATTGGAACCAGGTGTAGCTAGAAGGCCGGCGACGCCGATCTTCTTAGAAAGGGTGTTGGGCCTTTCCGCAGCACGCTTGTAAGGCTCTGATTGTCCAAAATAGGTCTCCACCCTTCTCTTCTACTGTTGCGGTCCTCTGCTTTCGCCCGGGATCTGGCGACCCGTCCTGTAGTCCTAAACAGAACTACAGAGCTCACTCTGCTTCCACTCGCTCTGGAAGATGATTCTTTGAAGATAGGGTAGCCAGCCATGTCAATGGTTCTCAGTGGGTTGATGCAGAAGTAGCATACAAAAAGTGATTTGATAAGAGTAGCAGAATGGTCCCACTTAAATGTGCTTTACTAAATACTTTACTTAGGACAGCTAATCAGCCATACCAGTGATTATCCGGGAGGTGATTATCATCTCTATCTTGTGTTGAGATTTCAGAGTTCAAACCACTTTGGACGTGAGCTGCAGCTCGACACCTTTCTGGACTTATATGTTAATTCTTAAACCATAATTTTATGCAGTTCTTCAAAAGGGGGGATTCGTGAGGCAGACGCTCTCTGACACGCTCTCTGACCTCACTCAAGGGGGCGGTGACTACTTACTTGTACAAAAGTTATAGAAACAATTTCCTCTGATAGTTTCTAAGATCACATCCCTCGCTTAACAAAAACACTTTCATAATTGTTCATATTTCATACACAACATATAGGATGGAAACTTCATACATGTAGTGGGTATACTTTTCAAGCATTTCCTTTAAAACATTTTTAATGACACCACAAAATAACAACCCATATGACATTAGTGTTCTTTTAGGTCACCTCTGCCCATTCCCCACGTTCTATGTTAGAAATATTGTTCCATTATTCGCTTTAGAACATGTTAGAGTTTCGGCAGGAAAATGTCTGTGTAAGACAAAGGCACATTCCTGTGTTAATTTTGGACAGGGATGCTTATTCCTTGATTTACAACAGGGTGTGAGCTGTCAACCCCCCACCAGTCCCTCCCCCCTCCTCCCCTGCTGTGGGTGAGAGAGGGTCTGGTTGAAGTCATCCATTGCCAAGCTGATCTGACCCATTTGGATCCTCACAGGACAGTCATGACACAAATACAGTAGCCAATATACTGGGATAATGTATTAGGCCTGCCTACTGCACACAAAAAAACAATTCATACAGAACAGTTTTTTATTAGGTAAAAGAATCTGAGGGGTAGATCTCGGCTTGCCTTTTTACTGCGAAAGTGATCTTTACTCAGAAAAGGTTGGTGACAACTGGACTACAGTTACATAAACTATGCTACTGTGTTCTTTAACAAACATTTTCTTTCATAGTCTGTTACCTAAGACCTGCATAAACACAATTAAATGATTATTTTTGCAATAGCAAATATGAATTGGATTTATTAGACTGTTAGAATGTTGACAATCCAAAAGTCTCATTAGCTTTAATGGGGGACCGTTGTGGCCAGGCTTGTCTAGTGTTAAACAAATGCAGAAATAAATCAATGCCAAAATACCTATTTTCAAAATTAAATATAGCAATCAACAACATTAAATGTATAATCTAATTTTATTCTGCTTGTGACACTTTTTTTTCCAATGGTATGATAAACGTTCTTGGGGGCCCCTCAAATTGAAGCTCCACCCCAGAGTAGCCTAGAACAGGTCAAACAAAACTCCCCCACAGCGTTTTTCTTATTGGTTCCTTTTTCACTCCTCAAGGTACTGCCAACACAGAAACCAATCTAGTCCACTAAACGACCATCAACAAAGTGAACAAGCTATAAGTGAAAGACAACCCTAGGGGAATTACAGGTTACACAACCTTCTGTGCTAATCGTCTCCACCCCACCGTAAAATCTCTCCTTTCAATTCAGCAGAGGAGGAGGAGAGGGATGAGGGGATGGATGAGAACAGCAAACAGAGGAAAAACACACAGAACAGGACCTTGTGTGTATCTATTATTACATCATGTGGGGGATATTAGGATGTGTGCAACTCTTTCACCTTTGGGAGGCAGACTCATTCATCACAACCTAAGTGGGCTCCAAAAACAGCCTTGCTAAATTAGTGGCCAATGTAACAGCTGTGTGTGGGTCAGCAGTGAGCACCAAGGACAGCTCCGCTGTAGGGTAAAGCAAGAGACACTGGAGGTCTGTGTATTGTAACCAACCAGGTATCAAACACAGGTCATTGGTGTGTCCCAAGAGCTAAGCTAAAGCTGAATCCTATAGGTTTTAGCTATAGAAGTCAACAAGTTTTCTAGGTCCGTTTGACCTCCCTCTCTATGTCCCAAAAGCTAACAAACATCAACTGTATGAGTCAAGGCCAAGGGCACTACAGAAACAACCGGGTATCAATCCTGGGTTGTTAACTTACCACGAGACTCTGTCGGCTTGCTGAGCTAAAGCTTATTCTCTGTCCTATTCCAATCCAATACCAATGCTGCACCAGCTCCTTAACTGAGTTTCCCCCCCATCAAATTGGAAGGCATGCTGTCACACCGTATTCATTGACATTGCATAGCTGACAATCAGCCAAGGTAATGGAACATGGTTTTCAGAGAATGTGATGGAAATGTATATGTCTTTTGTTTTACTCTGAGCAGTGCTCTAGAAATGCTGTGCCAGGGTACACCCAGGTGCAATGCGTGTCGGTGCTCAACCATGCACTATTGGTGCTACTGCCTTCACTTACTGCATTGGAATGACATGACTGGGTGGTGGACTGAACTATAGTAAACTCAGCAACAAAAAAAGAAACGTCCTCTCACTGTCAACTGCGTTTATTTTCTGAAAACATGTGTAAATATTTGTATGAACATAACAAGATTCAACAACAGCTCAGTCCGATGATGCTATGACACACCGCCCCAGACCATGACAGACCCTCCACCTCCAAATCCATCCAGCTCCAGAGTACAGGCCTATGGTCATTCCTTCAACCATAAACGCGAATCCAACCATCACCCCTGGTGAGACGAAAACGTGACTCATCAGTGAAGAGCACTTTTTGCCAGTCCTGTCTGGTCCAGCGACGGTGGGTTTGTGCCCATAGAAGACATTGTTGCCGGTGATGTCTGGTGAGGATCTGCCTAACAACAGGCCTACAAGCTCTCAGTCCAGCCTCTTTCAGCCTATTGCGGACAGTCTGAGCACTGATGGAGGGATTGTGCATTCCTGGTCTAACCCGGGCAGTTGTTGTGTGATGTTCAGATGTACCGATCCTGTGCAGGTGTTGTTACACGTGGTCTGCCACTGCAAGGACGATCAGCTGTCCGTCCTGTCTCCCTTCACACAGATGAGCAGGGACCCTGGGCATCTTTCTTTTGGTGTTTTTCAGAGTCAGTAGAAAGGCCTCTTTAGTGTCCTAAGTTTTCATAACTGTGACCTTAATTGTCTACCGTCTGTCAGCTGTTAGTGTCTTAACGACCATTCCACAGGTGCATGTTCATAAATTGTTTATGGTTCATTGAACAAGCATGGAAACCAGTGTTTAAACCCTTTACAATGAAGATCTGTGAAGTTCTTTGGATTTTTACGAATTATCTTTGAAAGACAGGGTCCTGAAAAATTGACGTTTCTTTTTTTGCTGAGTTTGTCTGTTGGTGTAATGACTATGTATAACAGTATCAAGGAAAAGCATTATACACTATCAAATGTTTCACTGACTATAAATGGGATGCATTTATCATCAATGCATAGCAACTATACTGTCCCACAAGGCAGTGCGGTGTAGCCCCTCGAGGCAGGACAATGGCTCAATAGAAGAACAAAAAAAAAGTTTGGCTAATTAGGATTTGAATACGAATTCTTCATCATTGTCAGTCATCTCATGGCGCTGTGCAGGTCACAGGATCCACACACAGCCAGAAACATCTAGCTCATTACCATTTTAAACATTAGCTGTGCTATTGGCAGAATGCCTGGCTACTTGATACATCATCATGCACCTGCTTCTATTTACTTAGATTATTGGCATACGTGCCATAATTTTGGCATGTGAAAAACATCGTCTGTCTCCTCTTTAATCACTTGTTACCTCAGAATCCTTATAACTTTCAACCACAAAAAGCCTAACATGTCAATCTCCATATACCATTATTTTATCATCCTCATTCATGTACATGCCCATCTACAGGCCTACAGAAAACACACATTATCCCAATGATAATTCATTAGACTGTCATAGGACACTCTTCCTCGGACTTATCCAGGGTAAATCAGTGCAGTGCGCTATCTAATGGGACTAAGTCAGTGTGGTACACATCACTTAATCAGTGTATTATCTGGTGGGACTAATACTGAACAAGACAACTCCTAATTGCTCCAGATGATTGAACTCAACTAATTAGTTTCTCTTCTCCGTTTCTCTTCTTTCCTCCCCGGTTCTAATCTTTATCTTTTATCGAAAGACTTGTACCATACAAATCGACGACAGTTTGAATCTCTCCGCAACACGATGGGACAGTGAACCATAAGTAATTAAAAACGGGGGACTTACCTCAGTCAGAGTTGCGTCAGGGGAAGTAAGGGGAGAAATGAAAACATGGCAATTAAGAGACAGCTTGTCCTGTTCTGCCTTTCTCTGTCTAATGGGATAATCTAGCAGCTGACCTGGCTTGGCCACACACTGTGCTGATAAATAGTGCCCCTATTGAACTATTAGACGGGATACTCCACCCAGACATTTAAAGATGACGTCTTTACCTGCTCACTTGAAAAGGGAAATGAATCATGTTGTAAGAGGATGACACCAACAATATCAGTTTGGACCCTCTGATCCAGACTCACTCACAAGAATGTCTCTTGACTAGTACAAACATCTCTCTGAGGTCACCTCAGTCCACCGGCATCCAGAGACGTGGGCTGGGACAGTGGATAGGAACCTGGGTAAAGTTGCAGGTAGGTGTTTGGGACAGGTAGCTGTTAGATGTAGATAGAGGTTTGAGGCAGGTGGCTGTCGAGAATGCAGGTCAGAGATCAGGGTCCTATGTCTGCTGCAGATGGTGGAGCAGACGGATACTAACAAGAATGGGCCATGGTGTTCAGGTGTACGTTACAGCCTTATTCTAAAATGTATTTACTAAAAGAATGTCCTCATCAGGTCGCAATTGTAAATGAGAACTTGTTCTCAACTTGCCTACCTGGTTAAATAAAGGTAAAATAAAATAAAATAAATAAAAATCAATCTACACACAATACCTCATAATGACAAAGCGGAAAACAGGTGTTTTGAAATTATTGCAAACATAAAAATACAATAAATACCCCATTTACATAAGTATTCAAACCCTTTGCTATGAGACTTGAAACTGAGCTCAGGTGCATCTTGTTTCCACTGATCATCCTTGAGTAATTTTACAACTTGATTGGAGTCCACCTGTGGTAAATTCAATGGATAGGACATGATTGGGAAAGGCACACACCTGTCTATAAAAAGGTCCCAGAGTTGACAGTGCATGTCAAAGCAAAAACCAAGCCATGAGGTTGAAGGAATTGTCCGTAGAGCAATCGTGTTGAGGCACTGATCTGGGGAAGGGTACCAACAAATACTTGCAGCATTGAAGGTCCCAAAGAACACAGTGGCCTCCATCATTCTTAAATGGAAGAAGTTTGGAACCACCAAGACTCTTCCTAGAGCTGACCGCCCGGCCAAACTGAGCAATCGGGGGAGAAGGGCCTTGGTCAGGGAGGTGACCAAGAACCCGATGGTCACTCTGACAGAGCTCCAGAGTTCCTCTGTGGAGATGGGAATACTTTCCAGAAGGACAACCATCTCTGCAGCACTTCACCAATCAGGCCTTTATGGTAGAATGGCCAGATGGAAGCCACTCCTCAGCAAGGCCCACTTGGAGTTTGCCAAAAAGTACCTAAAGACTCATACCATGAGAAACAAGATTCCCTGGTCTGATGAAACCAAGATTGAACTATTTGGCCTGAATGCCAAGCGTCACGTCTGGAGGAAACCTGGCACCATCGCTACGGTGAAGCATGTTGGTGGCAGCATCATGCTGTGGGGATGTTTTTCAGTTGCAGGGACTGGGAGACTTGTCAGGATCGAGGGGAAAATGAACAGAGCCAAGTACAGAGAGATCCTTGATGAAAACCTGCTCCAGAGCACTCAGGACTTCAGACTGGGGCCAAGGTTCACCTTCCAACAGGACAACGAATTTAAAGCCAAGACAACGCAAGAGTGGCTTCAGGACAAGTCTCTGAATGTCCTTGAGTGGCTCAGCCAGAGCCTGGAATTGAACCCGATCGAACATCTCTTGAGAAACCAGAAAATAGCTGTGCAGCGACGCTCCCCATCCAACCTGACAGAGCTTGAGAGGATCTGCAGAGATGAATGGGAGAACTCCCCAAATACAGGTGTGCCAAGTTTGCCGCGTCATACCCAAGAAGACTCGAAGCTGTAATCGCTGCCAAAGGTGCTTCAACAAAGTACTGAGTAAAGGGTCTGAATAACTATTTAAATTTAAATTTTCGTTTTATCTTACAAATATTCAACAATTTCTAAAACCTGTTTTTGCTTTGTCATTATGGGTTATTGTGTGTAGTTTGGTGAAAAAAACAACAATTAAATCAATTATAGAATAAGGCTGTAAGGTAACAAAATGTGAAAAAAGTCACCTTAATAATCTACATTGTACCGGTGAGTGTCTGGAGTGAGCGAATACTAAATGAGACAACCCGAAGGCAGCCACAGTGCGGAGGCAGTGACTGGACGATGCAATTGTTATTTACTTTAGTGTACTCCAGTATTAGTGACCCATGTCATGTCCCCCTTTGTCCAGGGGTGAGACAGACCGCTGTCCAATCCACACCTGGCTTGTCCAGTCACCTGTCCCTCCCCACCCCCCTCTACCACTATTTCAGTTTGAATTAAAAATGCTCTCTTCAACCTCCCACCTCCCCTCATCTCGGTGAACGAGGAGAAAAGAGATGAACAGCTTCCCTGGGTTCCCATGCTGGCCTTTTAAAAAAGCTTCTAAACTAGGTTACAGGCAAAAGTAGGCTGCCAGCGAGGCTCAGGAGACCTGAGGAGCTACTGTTGTACCACTCCAGAGGGCCCCCATCCCACTTCAGGAGTTGACAAGGAGGGAACCAGATAGAGAGAGAGGTGCTGTGTGATGCAGTATACTGTAAGCTAAGCTGTTGTTGTTGGATGAAAGAGAAGATGTGTCTCATGCAGGTTCACTCAGACATGTTCGTTAGGATATACTGTAGAATGTGGTAGGTACTGTCCACGGTAACAGAGGTGGATCGGTTGAACCACACTCACGTGACGAGTAACTTTGTCTGAGATGGGAAGACTTGTGTTTGCTCCCTGAGCACTCTTGTGGTGCGCATAAGGCCTGTGTTCGACACCCAGTATGTCACACACACCATCTTGACCCGCAGGAAACCCTCTGGGGCCCAATGAGGGTCAATGTGACCTGTCCAACTACACTGTACATTTCACTATGCTGCCTGCTGAACCCCTTTTAGATTTTCCAATTGTTAAACAAGCTAAGCAATAGCCACCAATGCAGTAAACGTGAGGCCAAGAACAAACCGATAGAGAGATATTGTAATCCAAACCCTTGATTGAAGTCTTGAGATGGAACAAAGCTCATCAAATGATAACCACTTCCCTTGTCTTGGCTTGTCTTCAGACAAACCAGGTTCACAGATACTGTGATTGTTTAAAAAATATATATTTTTTCATTAATTGTGCTGGAGAGCAGACTAAAATTCAGAATCTGATGGGGGGAAAACACAAACAATAAAGGAGCTTCAAAGCTCCATGTCTGTAGTACCGTGCATAGCAACGGCAAGATTCTGATTGGTCCCTGACTGCTTCTGTTTGTAACACCTAGTCAATCTCAACTCCAATTTAACAATCCCGGTCCCATACCCTTTTATGATAATCTCTTGTGGGTTTACTAATTGCAACATCCAATGCATGTTATATCACAAAGAGATTGGTTGCCTGTCAAAACAGAATACAAAATATACAGTCCACGGCTGTTGTGCAGTGTACAGATTTTAATAGACTAGAGCAAACCATGCTTGGCAAACCATGCGAACAGTGAAGAGCCACAGTGTTCAGCAGTGCCAGTCTGCCAGAGCAGAAGACGGGATGGGCTGACTGGCATGAGGGGCGACTGGCATGAGCCCTAAAGGCATTGGGCCAAATCATCTAGCTTCTCATGGCAACATATCAAAGCCTCTTGCTTTTAACGATACGGGGCCTAAAACAACTTTGTCACAAGACGGTCTGCCAACACTTCATGCTCGTGTGATAAACAGATCAAAACAAGTCCCTCTCTTTCTACAAAAAGCCTGGCTGGGGATGCACATCACAATAAGTGTGGATTATACCACTATAAAGGGGAGGAGAGGAGTCCGATTTGGCATGGGAGTTTATAGTACACCTCTTGTGGGTCGCGGAAGGGGTCCAGGTGGGTCGCGGGTTGACATTATTAGTGCATTGCAAAAAAAAAGAAAATATACATTTTCAAGAAAAACACTTTCAGTGTAAACTTAGAAAGTATTTAGAACAGATAATGGACCAATGTACAGAATGTTTCAATAATAGCCTATAATCTTTGAGAACTTACAATCAACAAAATAAAAGCTAGACAATCAGGCCCCCATTGATGTTGTTATAATGTTTGAGCACAAGAACACAGCATTAGCCATGTCAGAATGTGTAGAATTGTAAGAAATTAGCTTAAAAACATATTTTTTTAAATCTCAGCTCTAAGGCAAAATTAATAGAATGGCATGAAATTTGCTTTGAAAAAAAAATATATATATATTTTTTTAAATCAGCTCCATGGCAGGATGTGTGGAATTGCAGGAGATTAGTTTTGAAACGGCAAGCTGTTCTCTCTGCTGTCAGGATGATATTTTTTACTTATTCTTTGGTCTGTATGTTTTTTCACTGCTAAAACCCTATGGGGGTTCGTGACTCAAAAAGACAATTCAATTGGTGCGTCACGAAGCAAAAAAGTTTGGGAGCCCTTGGTATAGGGGACAAAAAGGAAAAGTGTGTGGGAGTACTCCTAATCTTCCCCATCTTCCATCTTCCAACTCAATACGTTAACATCTGCCCCCTCCATGAAAAGAGACTCCAGATTCATGTTTTCCACTGGGTTTTTAAATGAGTAAGGGAGACAGTGAGAAAGGTTTGAAAAAGTTTTAATGAGCAAGTTGGGCATGAATAACCCATGTTAGGCTTGTCTCTGAGGGACCCCAAACTGAGTGACCTCTGGTCATTATCTGTAAAATTACATATATCATTTTCTGACAGCTCTAGATACAAGAGCAGTGAGACTGAGGGCCATATTTTTGTCTGGCGCTAAGGCGCAAGTGTAAAACGCACATTAGTTTGCAATGTTGTCAAGTTTACACTGTCCCTAACGCTAGGTTCGGCAATTTACTTGTCTAACAACACCTCGCTTGCGCTGAGGTGGGAAGGGTGGCAATACTTTAGGTGTGTCCTTAAAAATACACCCATGAAGTGCTAATGGGAAGTTCCGCGTAAAGACATTTAGGCCTACGTTTGCACACAGTGCCATGGAACGAGAAAAGCAATTTATGATATTATGCTTCTGACCCGATCCTAATTATACATATTGTCGTTGGTTTGAAAAACAGATTGTCTTTCATTTAATTTTATTTTAAAACAATGTAAAAAAATCTAACTTATTAGAAAGATTCACCGTCCATGGGTTTATGACGAGAACGTACATCGCTCAAATGCAATGCAATTTCATCTGCTATTTCTGGAGTGCAAATATGATCTGTAAAATGGTTCCATGATGTTTATAAGACATTACATTTGGGAGCAGTATAACAGTGAGTGGACATTCCCCCTTTCTCTTCATATTGGATCTTTATCCAGCTGTAGAGAAAAGTTTGGGATGTGCGTAAAACCCTCCATAGGCTAAGTTGCCCTGTCTGTATTATACGCCCATAGGGAGCAATTATGGTGCCTGGAACTGTATTTAGACAGAAGGTTAGCGTTTTTCATCATGAATCTTGTTCTGGAGGCAGCTCTGCAGAATGGTCACTAGCTAACACATCCACAAAGTCATAAAATCTGATTTTAAATGTAACCCTAACCTTAACCCTAAGATTAACCACACTGTTAACCCTAATGCCTAACCCTAATTTTAAATTAAGACCAAAAGCTCATTTTTGTTTTCATGTATTTTTACAATATATTCAATTTTGACTTTGCAGCTGGCCCATCTAGCGGAAATCGCTCAGTTCGGCCTCAAGGACAAGACTCCCAACAAACGTCAACCTGCATTTAGAGAAAGCCTATTTAAAAACAAGTGGTTTCATTTATATTAGAATTTGATTATACACTGTCTTTTCATTCCTTATCAATAGTCTAGTGAGTATAATCCTGCTTAAGGACTACATTTGACATGTCCATGTTCAGACTGCAATTTACAGTAGTTCTAGCCCATAAATCAGTGTGAATGCTATAGCCTATGTTTAACAATGTATTTCCATATTGAAGCAATACAATTAGAACAATGTGGACTGCAAACATGTTCAGAATATTTAGCAAATATGAAGCTGGCTATTTAACTAACATTCAAATTGGAGTTGATGACAAAATACATAAAATACTGTAAATACACAACTTGAAGCAACCACATACAGAAAATGTTCACACCCCTTGACCTTTACCACATTATGTTGTGTTACAGCCTGAATTTAAGATGGATTATATTTGGATTTGTTTTATCACTGGCCAACACACAATACCCCATAATGTCAAAGTAGAATTATGTTTTTATACATTTTTACAAATTAATAAAAATGAAAAGCTGAAATGTCTTCAACCCCTTTGTTATGTCATGCCTAAACAAGTTCAGGAGTAGATTTGTTAAAAAAAAGTAATGTAATAAGTTGCATGGACTCACTCGGTGTGCAATAGAGCTAACATGATTTTTGAATGACTACCTCATTTCTGTACCCCACACATAAGTAATTGTAAGGTCCCTCTGTGAATTTATAACACAGCTTCAACCACAAAGACCAGGGAGGTTTTTCAATGCCTCTCAAAGAAGGGCATCTATTGGTAGATGGGTAAACAAAGCAGACATTGAATATCCCTTTGAGCATGGTGATTATTAATAACACTTTGGATGGTGTATCAATACACCCAGTCACTACAAAAGATACAGGCGTCCTTCCTAACTCAGTTGCTGGAGAGGAAGGAAACCGCTCAGGGATTGGGACGCAAATGGTGACTTTAAAACAGTTAGAGTTTAATGACTGTGATGGGAGAAAACTGAGGTTTGTAGTTACTCCACAATACTAACCTAATTGACAGAGTGGAAAGAAGGAAAACTGTAGAGAATACAAATATTCTAAAACTTGTATCCTGTTTGCAACAAGGCACTAAAGTAATACTGCAAAAAATGTGGCAAAGCAATTCCCTTTTTGTCCTGAATACAACGTTTTATGTTTGGGGCAAATCCAATACAACACATTACTGAATACAACTCTCCATATTTTTTAGCATAGTGGTGGCTGCATCATGTTATAGGTATGCTTGCAATAGTTAAGGACTGGAGAGTTTTTCAGGATAAAAAAGTAATGGAATAGAATCCTAGAGAAAAACTTGGTTCAGTCTGCTTTTCACCAGACACTGGGAGATGAATTCACCTTTCAGCAGGACATTAACCTAAAGCACAAGGCCAAATCTACACTGGGGTTGCTTACCAAGAAGACAGTGAATGTGGCTGAGTTAGTTTTTAATTAAATCTGCTCAAAAATCTATGTCAAGACCTGAAAATGGTTGTCTAGCAATGATCCCGACACCTAGAGAGCTTGAAGAATTTTGAAAAGAATAATGGGCAAATGATGCACAATCCAGTTGTAGAAAGCTCTTAAAGACTTACCCAGAAAGACTCACAGCTGTAATCGCTGTCAAATGTGATTCTAACATGTATTGACTCAGGAGTTTGAATACTTATCTAATAAATGTAGAGTATATTAGTGTTTTATTTTTCAATTTATAATTTTTTACAAATTAACATTTTTCTTCCACTTTGACATTAGAGTAGTTTGTGTAAATCGTTGACAAAAAAAAAATCTATTTATATACATTTTAATCCCACTTTGAAACACAACAAGTTCGGATTGGCAGGTGAGGGGCCTAGCCTCGATACACCCACAACTTATTTATTCATCAAAACCCAACCATTTTGCACCACCACCACTACAGCGCCCATAATTAGAGTTGTGAAAATTGCCAAACCACATCGGACACACCCTCTAACCTCTAACGCTACAGCAATCGCTAAGATTTACCATTGTTTTAGGTTTGTTAAAGAGCCCACAATGTGATCATATCAGTGTAAAAAGGAAGAAAAATACATTCTCCCTTTCTAAGTCACTTTCCATATAGCTCTTTCCCTGCAAATGAAACTGATTGCATAATGGAGAGTTACTCAACATCTGTGGAAAAACCTGTATTTCAAACAACAATATTATCGCCATGTAGGTTTATTAAAGGGCTTACTGATATATACTCAGTGGCCAGTTTATTAGGTACACCACCTCATTCACGAAAATGTTTCTCTCCTATAGCCAGTGAGTCACGTGGCTGTGGCGTGCTATATAAAACAGGCAGACAGGCATCGAGACATTCAGTTACTGTTTGATTGAATGTTAGAATGGGCAAAACTAGTGACCTAAGTGACTTTGAGCGTGGTATGATCGTCGATGCTATTCGCGCCGGTTCCAGTATCTTAGAAACGGCCGGCCTCCTGGGATTTTCACACACGGCAGTGTCTAGGGTTTACCGAGAATGGTGGGACAAACAAAAAAGATCCAGTTAGCGGCAGTCCAGTTAGCGGCAGCTCATTGATGAGAGGTCGAAGGAGAATGGCAAGAATTGTTCAAGCTAATACGCGGGCCACAAACAGGCAAATATTGGCACAGCACAACAGTGGTGTGCAGAGCGGCATCTCGGAATGCACAATTCGTCGGTTATTGTCACAGATGTGCTATTGCAGCAGATGACCACACCGGATTCCACTCCTATCAGCTAAAAACAAGAAGAAGGGGCTCCAGTGGACACATGATCACCAACACGGGACAATTGAGGAGTGGAAAACATTGCCTGGTCCACCGAATCCGGGTCAGGATTTGGTGTAAGCAGCGTGATTCCATGGCTCCATCCTGCATAGTGTCAACGGTGCAGGCTGGTGGCGGTGGTGTAATGGTGTGGGCAATGTTTTCCTGGCACACGTTAGGTCCATTGATACAAATTGAGCAATGTTTCCATGCCCTGAAGAATTCAGGCTGTTCTGGAGGCAAAAGATAGGTGTACCTAATAATAAACCACTGAGCATACAGTAGTTCTGGGGGCAACATGATATATGAGTCAACATACAGTGGGGAGAACAAGTATTTGATAACCTGCAAAATCGGCAGTGTTTCCTACTTACAAAGCATGTAGAGGTCTGTATTTTTTTAATCATTAGGTAAACTTCAACTGTGAGAGACGGAATCTAAAACAAAAATCCAGAAAATCACATTGTATGATTTTTAAGTAATGAATTTGCATTTTATTGTATACCTGATATTACCTATGGTTGCCATGGTGGCAACGCAAAACGTTGCCATTATTTTCCAAGTCTTGTCAAATGCGATATATGTTTCATATCTCCTTTTTAATAGGTGAATGGCACTACGAAAACACTGTGCTTGCTTGGCTAGTACTTGCCATGCAAATGGAAGAACATACACTTTTGCCACAGTATCATTTAGTTGTTTGAATTCTACATTTTAGAATAGCCAGCAGGCATGCATATTGCTCAATCACTGTAGCAACTATTCTCTAGAGTCAGGGCTTCCCAATTAGTACTTCTAAACCACTTTCATTAAGACTCTGTGGTGTATTTCCATTGAAGAGAGAGACACAGCTCCAGGCTCAGTGTTTCAGTAAACTGTGCCATCAAGCTCATTCACTAATCCCTGCTAGTTCTTTAGAAACGTCACAGCGAGAATGTAATTCTTTGAACAGTGTCTGTGGATTCAATAACAACCAAGATATGTACAAACAATGTTAGACTACAATACCACTTGGTATTGGTGAAATAATGGATGAACTTTTGTTTCAATTAATATGTCAGTATAATGGAACATCTTTATAAAGCGACAATAATCAAATCCTTTACAAAGTGCGTCTTGAGGTAGCTAACATCAAAGGAAAGAGAAACCTATACACTGCTCCTCGTATCACTTATTTTATTCAAATGTATGCACCAGCCTTATGGCCTTCACTTTTCACCTTGAAAGCTCTGACAATGACCAAAAGGCTGACACGCACATTCTGAATAAAATTAATTATACGAGCAAGAGCAGTGTGCAGATTTTCTGTGGTTGAAGTTATTGCATTGTTCCCACATACCAGCAACGACATAGCCTGATTGACATTAAAACATTAAAAAAAGCTCAGATAAAACCTGTAACACATTACACCGTGTAAGATGACAGTGAATCTGATACAGTTGTCAGAAGTTTACATACACTTATGTTGGAGTGACTAAAACTCGTTTTTCAACCACTCCACTAATTTCTTGTTAACAAACTACAGTTTTGGCAAGTCGGTTAGGACATCTACTTCGTGCATGACACAAGTCATTTTTCCAACAATTATTTACAGACAATTTACAGATAATTCCACTTATAATTCACTGTATTACAATTCCAGTGAGTCCGAAGTTCACATACACTAAGTTGACCGTGCCTTTAAACAGCTTGGAAAAATCCGGTAAAGGATGTCATGCCTTTAGAGGCTTCTGATAGGCTAATTGACATCATTTGAGTCAATTGGAGGTGTACTTGTGGATGTATTTCAAGGCCTACCTTCAAACTCAGTGCCTCTTTGCTTGACATCATGGGAAAATCAAGAAAAATCAGCCAAGACCTCAGAAAAAGAAAAAAAAGTATGGTTCATCCTTGGGAGCAATTTTCAAATGCCTGAAGGTACCATGTTAATCTGTACAAACAATAGTACGCAAGTATAAACACCATGGGACCACGGAGCCGTCTTACCGCTCAGGAAGGAGACGCGTTCTGTCTCCTAGAGATAAAAGTACTTTGGTGCGAAAAGTGCAAAGAAGCCACTGCTCCAAAACTGCCATAAAAAGCCAGACTACGGTTTGTAACTGCACATGAGGACAAAGATCATACTTTTTGGAGAAATGTCCTTTGGTCTGATGAAACAAAAATAGAACTGTTTAGCCATAATGACCATCATTATGTTTGGAGGAAAAGGGGGAGCCGTGAAGCACAGGGGTGGCAGCATGATGTTGTGGGGGTGCTTTGCTGCAGGAGGGACTGGCGCACTTCACAAAATAGATGGCATCATGAGGGAGGAAAATGTGGATATATTGAAGCAACATCTCAAGACATCAGTCAGGAAGTTAAAGCTTGGTCACAAATGGTTCTTCCAAATGGACAAAGACCCCAAGCATCCTTCCAAAGTTATGGCAAAATGGCTTCAGGACAACAAAGTCAAGGTATTGGAGTGGACATCACAAAGCCCTGACCTCAATCCTATGGAACATTTGTGGGCAGAACTGAAAAAGCATGTGTGAGCAAGGATGCCTACAAACCTGACTCAGTTACACAAGCTCTGTCAGGAGGAATGGGCCAAAATTCATCCAACTTATTGTGGGAAGCTTGTGGAAGGCTACCCGAAACGTTTGACCCAAGTTAAACAATTTAAAGGCAATGCTACCAAATACTAATTGAGTGTATGACCCACTGGGAATGTGATGAAAGAAAGAAATCCTTCTGTCTACTATTATTCTGACATTTCATATTCTTAAAATAAAGTGGTGAGCCTAACTGACCTAAGACAGGGAATTTTTACTAGGATTAAATGTCAGGAATTGTGGAAAAACTGAGTCTAAATGTATTTGGCTACGGTGTATGTAAACTTCAGACTTCAACTGTATGTATCAGTAGTGTTCAGCTGTAGACGACTAGACAAGGAAATCAATGAGGAGTAAAAAAATATATATTGCTGCTGTGCTGAGTGACAGTGGCATTTGAAAGTGGTAAAGCCTGAATTAGTTACATAAAAGGTTTCACAAAACAAAGGATTTTGTCGCTGGTGCCCCAAAAGACACATGTTGAGGTAATTCCTCGTCATTACCATCTGGTTGGAAATGTCATTAAAACAAACATAATTTGTTTTGCCATTTCCCTCAGCGACCAGCTACACAGCAGAAATAAGTTAAGTATTAGGCATTAGGATTCACAAGCTGCTCAATATTCCCTGAATAAATTATAGCTGACATTTTACTGAAGGTGGTGATACAGTAGATGCAGGTCTGTGCTACAGCAAAATAAAAGCAAGTTCTTAAAATAAAATAAAAAAGAATGCTCCAGTTGTAATTACTAAATGGATCTAATTGCCACCTTTGGGCTGGCCATAAAAACATAAAAATTGTTTTCTTAGTAGTTCCTTTTTTAAATATATTTCTTTAACTTTAGTCAATCTTTTCTTAACTCTTATTTTCTTAAAACTGAATTATTGGTTAAAGGCTTGTAAGCATTTCACGGATACACCGGTTGTATTCGGCGCATGTGGCAAATAAAATAAAATGTTATTTGATTTCCTCACAGAACATGAATGAAGAGAAGCAGGTGATGTAGGCAAAATGCTTTGGCCAGTGGAAAATAAAGACAGACTCTTCTGTCGTAGAGGAAAGGCAATGTAGCACTTTGCCATTTCTCCCCCACTCGCCGGGCAGAGCCAGAGAGAGACACTTCACTAATGGTGACAGTGCACCATGTGGCATCTGACATAGTAAAAGGACACGTTTCCTTTCCTTTTTTGAAATTGTCACCACATGAAATTGTCTCATTCCGAACTCCCTCTGCAAGGTTATATTCCCTTCTGAGTGACTCCAGCCATTACCCCTATCCACCTGTTCCATTTTCCCTGTAGCCTACTGCTACATGTAACTGCCAAAATAAAGAAAACACCAACATAAAGTGTCTTAATAGGGTGTTGGGACACCACGAGCCGACAGAACAGCTTCAATGCACCTTGGCATAGATTCTACAACTGTCTGAATCTTCATATGTGGAAGCACCCCATGCTTTTAATATACTTTGTGTCCCTCGTTTCCTCAAGTGTTTACTTTATTTTGGCGGTTGCAGGTAGACTGGGCGGCGAGGTATCGCTCGAGTTACAACAAAATGTAATATAATATTGAGGATAAAGCTCGGAATGACACAATGTCATGTGTACAGCATCTTAAGGCCTGCATCACTATACTGAGAGCTTTGCCATTTCTAAAGGGACATATTTGGGTCTTTTTGGAGCCTTTGTTTATGTTTTTTTCAGGGCCACCATACTACACAACGAGGATGAGGAAGGGATTTCCTTTTTGGGGTAAGTTTCTCAAAAGCATGTGAAATGACAAAAGCTGTATGGACCCTTCTATAACTTTCCATTTACATAAAAATAGATATTTGGTTGTAAAAAATGAAACTTCTTTAACTATGTCAGTCAGCTAGCTGCAACAGTTAGAGCTAAGCAACTGATATAGTCAGTGCACTGGTGACCAACGTCCTTGCACAGAATTTGCAGGAAATAGTCACTGTTTTGATTTGATTTTCTCACAATTGCAAACCCCCAATTTTTTTTCTCACAATATTTGTAATAATTTGGCAAGATACTTTGTCTATTTCATGGAGTCTTACGAGAGCGCAGTGACGTAACAAATGAGAAACTATGTTCTCATTGTTGAATGGCGGATGCTCGGGAATATTACAATTTGAATATGAGTTCCACGTCCTACAAGACAGGTCGGTTGAGGGAAGAGTGTCGTGTAGGAGTGACGCCATTTGTCGGAAGACAATTGGGACAGGTAGCATATTGTCAGGCGCACCAATTAAATGGATGTGCTTCTGGTCACAGCACAAAGTAAACGGGAACGTCCTCAGGCGCTAAAAAGGAGCACCGAGGTTCTGGAATTGGCTTTATCAGGTACTCAACAGATGGCGCTAAAGAGAGAATTGCAATGGTAAATAAATAATCATTACAGTCATTGGGAGCCTGGGACCTAATAAACTAGACATCCCACAACATTTGAAGGACAGAGGGGATACACTACCTAGTACCCTCTCGCGGACCTGGTAGGACAACAAAAAAAGCATGGCTCTATGGCTACCCAATTTGCAACACTGTATTTTGTTACCCCTGCTATTCATCATATTCTAGCTAGTTGACAGGGTGACATGTGTGGACTAAAACAGCATAAAACTGTGTGTATCACAAAGCATGATCAAATTAATTAGCCAGTAATTTTGAGAAACATTCAGAAATAATTCGGTCACATTTTTTTGTCAAATTAACAGCTAGCTAGCTAGCTACCGTTAGACTTGAAATTGGCAAGCTATCTGAACTAATATCTTAAACTCAGGTATTTCAGAATTAAACTTAACTGGCTAGCTCATCATGGTTTGTGACTTTATGCTCAAGTTTTTTACATGTAAAAATGCAGTTCCACGTGTGAAAGCTCGATTTTCACATGTGAAAGTTTTTCACGTGAGACCACAAATTAAATTCTCACGTATGGGAAAATATCAAAAATACACTTAGGAGAAATGGGTAGCCCCGTGTCAGCACCACGATGGCCAGAAACTCAGACATTCTGTAGCTCAGTTGGTGAACCATGGCTCTTGCAATGCATATACAGTATAGTGGGTTCGATTTCCGGGACCACCCATACGTAGAAAATATATGCACGTATGACTGTAAGTCACTTTGGTTAAAAGTATCTGCTAAATGGCATTTACTATAAAAGAACATGTAGTCAGATGACGAGAGAGCAGCTGGAGTAGCAGTGTTCTCTGGGGTAATCCATGTCTCAGATGCTCTCGAACTATGAGAGAACATGTAGTCAGATGACGAGAGAGCAGCTGGAGTAGCAGTGTTCTCTGGGGTAATCCATGTCTCAGATGCTCTCGATCTATGAGAGAACATGTAGTCAGACGACGCGAGAGCAGCAGTTCTCTCTGGGGTAATCCATGCCTCTGTGAGGGCCAAAAAGTGTACAAACTAAGGGGCAGCATAGGCTGAAATTAACTCAATCTTCTGGACCGCAGATTGGCAGTTCCAAATGCTGCTGGAGACCAAGAATTCCACATGGGTTGTGCGTAGGGTACACTAAATTAGAAGGGTTGCAGCTAAGGGGTGGCGCTCGTCTGTTAAACCTACAGGGAGAAGAGCGAACAAGAATAGAAAACAAACACATAATTGAGAAGAGAAAAAAAAACAGCAACCTCCTGAGAAAGGCTCTTTGGCTCATCAGAAAGGAAATCTTCTTTGTGATGGCAGAGATCATCCTGGATAATGTAGGGATTGGGACAAAGTGTTAGCTCTCATCCCTGAGAGGAATTCTAACCTAAAAGACAAAGCGAGACTCAAGAGCTGATCCTGTGGCATTTATCAGGAGATGGTTCTGAATTGAAGTGTGTGCCTTCAGGTTCAGTTCAGCTTTGTGATACAGTGCATTCGGAAAATATTCAGACCCCTTGACTTTTTTCACATTTTATTATGTTACAGCTTTAATCTAAAATTGATTCAATCGTTTTTTCCACTCAGTCTACACACAATACCCCATAATAACAAAGCAAAAAACGTTTAGAAATGTTTGCACATTTACTACAAATAAAAAACGGAAATATTACATTTACATAAGTATTCAGACCCTTTACTCAGTACTTTGTTGAAGCACCTTTGGCAGCGCTTACAGCCTCGAGTCTTCTTGGGTATGATCCAACAAGCCGGGCACACCTGTATTTGGGAAGTTTCTCCCATTCTTCTCTGCAGATCCTCTCAAGCTCTGTCAGGTTGGATGGGGACCGTCACTGAACAGCTATTTTCCGGTCACTCCAGAGATGTTCGATCGGGTTTGGGCTCTGGCTGGACCACTCAAGGACATTCAGAAACTTCTGCATTGTATTGGCTGTGTGCTTTGGGTTGTTGTCCTGTTGGAAGGTAAACCTTTGCCCCAGTCTGAGATCCTGAGAGCTCTGGAGCAGGTTTTCAACAAGAATCTCTGTACTTTGCTCCGTTCATCTTTCCCTCGATCCTGGCTAGTCCCCCAGTCTCTGCCTCTGAAAAACATCCCCACAGCTTGATGCTGCCACCACCATGCTTCACCGTAGCGATGGTGCCAGGTTTCCTCCAGATGTGACGCTTGGCATTCAGGCCAAAGAGTTCAATCATGGTTTCATCAGACCAGAGAATCTTGTTTCTCATGGTCAGAGTCCTTTAGGTACCTTTTGGCAAACTCCCAGAGGGCTGTAATGTTCCTTTTACTAAGGATTGGCTTCCATCTGGACACTCTACCATAAATGCCTGATTGGTGGAGTGCTGAAACTATGGTTGTCCTTGGAAGGTTCTCCGATCTCCACAGAGGAACTCTGGAGCTCTGTCAGAGTGACCATCGGGTTCTTGGTCACCTCCCTGACCAAGGCCCTTCTCCCCCGATTGCTGTTTGGCTGGGCGGCCAGCTCTAGGAAGAGTCTTGGTGCTTCCAAACTTCTTCCATTTAAGAATGATGGAGGCCCCGGTGTTCTTGGGGACCTTCAATGCTGCAGAAATGATTTGGTACCCATCTGCAGATCTGTGCCTTGACACATAACTGTCTCTGAGCTATACAGACAATTCCTTCGACCTCATGGCTTGGTTTTTGCTTTTGCTCTGACATGCACGGTCAACTGTGGGACGTTATATAGACAGGCATGTGTGCCTTCCAAATCATGTCCAATCAATTAAATTCACCACAGGTGGACTACAATCCAGTTGTAGAAACATCAAGGATGATCAATGGAAACAGGATGCACCTGAGCTCAATGTCAAGTCTTATAGCAAAGTGTCTGAATACTGAATTCTGAAAAATGTATAAACATCTGTTCTCACTTCGTCATTATGGAGTATTGTGTGTAGATTGATGAGTAAAAAAAACATTATACATTTTAGAATAAGGCTGTAACGTAACAAAATGTTGAAAAAGTCAAGGGGTCTGAATACTTTCCGAATGCACTGTAGCTGCAGTTCCTGGCCTTAAAACATTACATTTCCTATTACATTTGTGTGGTAGTGAGAGCGCCTTCTCTTCTCACAAATAAACATTACAGTATAGGAATATTTGTATTAAACTGTATTTTACAGTGGGTTCCAGAGTATACAATTTGGAGGGGGCAGAACTGTTCAGAAGAGTACGGACTCCCCTCTCTCTCTCTCTCTCAACCCCTTCATCCCTCCTTTCCCTCTTTTCCTCATTTCATCCCACTCAGTTCAGAGGTAGATAAAAAAAAAAAGCATACTATTCACAGCTCTTTGCCCGCCCCAGCAGGGGAGTCTGCAGCCAGCCTTGCCCCACCTGGCCCCGATCCCACCCTGGCTTTGAGGCCTCACTCCGGCCCCTTTCATGCCTGGCCCAACCTTTTCCACACACAGACAGGAGGAGAGACTAGCTGTCTTAATCTCTGTACTTTCACCGAAGTGTTTCCTTTCTTCAGAGGAGAGAGGGCTTGGTAAAAGCTTCTTGAACTGCATTTCTGGTTTGCAATTGAAGGGTCCAATAAATGAAATTCTCTGTGAACCTGATGTTCTGTATTCCAGTGGCAAGAGAGACACAGACAGATCGTGCTTGTGAAATGTTCAACTTCTGTTTTTAATGAAGAGACATTGAGATCATTTTACTACTGGTAAAGGAATGATGCAGAGAACAAAATAGATCTATTCTAAAGCACTTTTCTGAGCATAGAAATAGAATCTATATAGAGATTATATTTCTATGGTTCTAAGGGCTTTGATGTAGGTTCCAATACATATTAATTGAATGAGATTTAGCTGTTGTGTGCCTGTTACAAATTTAAAAGGTTTGTTAAATGTGCAAGGTCATTTCGGTGTCAACCAGCGGTGGCAACAAATAAAGAGAACTGGAACTACAAATATTATGTTATGCTCTTTTGAATTGTGTGCGTTCAATTAAATCAGCCAGTCAACCTATCCACTCTCCATTGCATTGACTGAAATTTACCTGAAGAGTGGCAATGTAATCTGTGAATCACCTTTGTTTTCCCGTCTGGGCTCTGGCTGCTTGCAGTTTCCAGCTGTTCCGATCTCTGCGCAACCATTTGCTTACTGCAATCAGACAGGGTGAGATTATAGCAGATTCCACAATTACATCAGGCCACTTTGAGAGGCTTTACACCTCCTCTACAGATACATGAAAAACGTTAGAGCAACAGTCAGGACCAAGGCTCAACAACAGGTCTTTAACAAGCAGTCTCTAAATCAGGGATAGGCAACTTTGATGGGTGTGACAACCACAAAAAAAATTGAACTCATCATGAGGGGCCGCAGTGGCTTGCAGATTTTCATACCCTTATCCATACCAACACATGCAGTAAGAGCTGGCCCTAAGCCTTTTGGGGGCCCTAAGTGAAATTTTGTTGATCAGTTTTCAATATGATATCGGTTTGAGAGTGGCTAACAAAATCAATTGGGCCCCTGGTCGGTAATTCACCCATGATTACTACAAGTTTAGATACTGTAGCTGCTTAGATTAATTTACCAATAAAAAAAATGTAGGCTAATTACAGTAAGTGGCTATCAGTGACTGACATAACAAGAGAAGAACTGCTTATTCACAAACAAATTAAGAAATTGCAGCTTGTGTATTCTACTATTCTAACTCTGAACAGTAAGTTGAGACCCCGACTGAGTTCCCCCCAAAAACGTTTACCAGTAAACTACCAGAATTCTTGTAACGTTCAAGGAATATATATAATTTGATCAGATGATATCTAGTGGCCTTTTCTAGGTACTTCATATTATCACAGGTGTCTGTAATTATCTCTGTCCCTCTGTGTGGCTTTATCATATGTAAAATATAAAAACATCTAATAAGATTATTTAAAATAAAGAATAGAATGACAAAGCTGTAAAATGTTATCCTAAATATTAGTGAATAATGTACCAATTGAGTTTAATATGAGGAAGTTTAAATACACTTATGTTGGAGTCATTAAAACTTGTTTTCAACCACTCCACAAATTTCTTGTTAACAAACTATCGCTTTGGCAAGTTGGTTACGACATCTACTTTGTGCATGACACTGAATTTTTCCAACAATTGTTTACAGACAGATTATTTCACTTATAATTCACTGTATCACAATTCCAGTGGGTCAGAAGTTTACATACACTAAGTTGACTGTTCCTTAAAACAGTTTGGAAAATTCCAGAAAATGATGTCATGGCTTTAGAAGCTTCTGATAGGCTAATTGACATCATTTGAGTCAATTGGAGGTGTACCTGTGGATGGATTTCAAGGCCTCCCTTCAAACTCAGTGCCTCTTTGCTTGACATCATGGGAAAATCAAGAGAAATCTGCCAAGACCTCAGAAAAACAATTGTAGACCTCCACAAGTCTGGTTCATCCTTGGGAGCAATTTCCAAATGCCTGAAGGTACCATGCTCATATGTACAAACAATAGTACGCAAGTATAAACACCATGGAACCACGCAGCCGTCATACCACTCAGGAAGGAGACGCGTTCTGTTTCCTAGAGATGAACGTACTTTGGTGCGAAAAGTGCAAATCAATCCCAGAACAACAGCAAAATAAATTTTGAAGATGCTGGAGGAAACAGGTACAAAAGTATCTATATCCACAGTAAAAAGAGTCCTATATCGACATAACCTGAAAGGTCGCTCAGCAAGGAAGAAGCCACTGCTCCAAAACTGCCATAAAAAGCCAGACTACGGTTTGCAACTGCACATGGGGACAAAGATCGTACTTTTTTGAGAAATGTCCTCTGGTCTGATGAATCAAAAATATAACTGTTTGGCCATAATGACTATCATTATGTTTGGAGGGAAAAGGTGGAGGCTTGCAAGTCGAAGAACACCATCCCTACCGTGAAGCACGGGGGTGGCAGCATGATGTTGTGGGGGTGCTTTGCTGCAGGAGGCACTTCACAAAATAGACGGTATCATGAGGTAGGAAAATTATGTGGATATATTGAAGCAACATCTCAAGACAGTCAGGAAGTTAAAGCTTGGTCGCAAATGGGCCTTCCAAATGGACAATGACCCCAAACATACTTACAAAGTTGTGGCAAATTGGCTTAAGGACAAAGTCAAAGTATTTTATTGGCCATCACAAAGCCCTGATGTCAATCATATAGAACATTTGTGGGCAGAACTGAAAAAGTGTGTGAGAGCAAGGAGCCCTACAAACCTGACTCAGTTACACCAGCTCTGTCAGGAGGAATGGGCCAAAATTCACCCAACTTATTGTGGGAAGCTTGTGGAAGGGTACCCAAAACGTTTGACCCAAGTTAAACAATTTAAAGGCAATGCTACCAAATACTAATTGAGTGTATGTAAACTTCTGACCCACTGGGAATGTGAAAGGTAAAGCTGAAATAAATCATTCTCTCTACTATTATTCTGATATTTCACATTCTTAAAATAAAGTGGTGATCCTAACTGACCTAAGAGAGGGAATTTTTACTAGGATTAAATGTCAGGAATTGTGAAAAACTGCGTTTAAATGTATTTGGCTAAGGTGTACAGTATGTGACTTCAACTATCTTTTTATACACACTTGTTTTTTGTACTATGTCAATGTGTCTTTGTTGTAAATGTTTTGGTGGCAGTTGTGAAAAAAGAAAGACTTGCAAAATTAATTCAAAATAATGCCATCACTGACTAACTGACTAACTCATGGACAATATGGCCACATATATTTAAAAAAAATGAATACTATGTATGAATAAATTGTTTTAAGTTATTCAAGTAAAAATGACCAAAGTTACCATAGATTGCCATAGACTACCGGTTAATTACCTAAATTAAAGAAGATTCCGGTAATTTTATCGTAAATTACCTGTAGCTTTGCAATCCTATATGTGGAGGATTAATAAAACATATTATAAACATTTAATTCATCCCTGCCTGAGAAACAAGGTGCCTGTGGTGTTGTGGTTGGAACGTATTAACTTAATTTAAACATCTCTGTGTTTCTTTTTGTTCTCTTTCACAAAACAGATTTCTAGCGGAATGAAAAATGTCTGAAGGTCTCTCTCTCTGCATAGTGCCATGTGTCGTTGATTAAATAACAGCCTCCACAATGATATACAAGGGGCCAAGAAGCAGTAAACAAAATGTAATCATTAAGAAAGCTGAAGCGTTCAATGTTTGACTAGTCTCTGTGAAATCTTAATTTGACCAGTATTGTTGTTTAGTCCATAAATGTTGCTTGATCGGTTGTAAGGCTATTAGCTGGCCAAAATTTGGATACATGAAAAGTGCAATACTGTTAATACAACCATGAAGCTCATCTGCATTACCTGCAGTGCAGAACAATTCTGAGCAACAAAGGGGTGATCAAGTTAAGATCCTACAACTGTATGAAAGAGAGAGAGCGAGAGCAGAGAGACACTTAACATTCCCCCTTCTGAGATTGAATGATTTAAAACAAGCAATACACAAATAATACCGCATCGATTTGGTTGCCTAGGCCAGTGGTTCCAAAACGGTGGGTTGGGACCTACTTGTGGGTCGCGGCATGGGTACAGGTGGTTAGCGAGATGACATTATTAGTGCATTGCAAAATAAATGTAAATACATTTTCGTGATGGAAAAACGCTTTCAGTGTAAACTAAAACGAAATAGAAAGTATTTTGAGTGTATGTAAACTTCTGACCCACTGGGAATGTGAAAAAGAAAAGCTGAAATAAATCACTCTACTATTATTCTGATATTTCACATTCTTAAAATGATAATATATTTTTCAATAATAGCCCATCATCTTTGAAAATGTACAATCAACTAAATAAAACCTAAAGCCTCCGTTGATTTTGTGATGTTTGAGCGTAAGAACACAGCATTAGCCATGTCAAAATGTGTAGAATTGTAGTAAATTAGCTTAAAAATTGCAAAATGTTCTCTCAGCTCCATGGCAAAATGTTTAGAACTGCAGGAAATTGGCTTAAAAACTGCTAAATGTTCTCTCAGCTCCATGGCAGGATGTGTTGAATTGCAGCAGATTTGCTTTGAAACTGCAATGATATTATGTACTTATTCTTTGGTCTGTTTTTTTCCCACCGCTCAACCCTTATGGCGGGGACTTAAAAATACAATTAAGTTGAGTTAGAATCAAGCAAAAAATATATTTAAAAAATAAACTTTATATGTACAATGTCAAAATGAATAAAATCTTTATTCTGCATGACATCTAATGAGGTGTTGCAGCAGGTCCTCTTGTTGAGGAACAAAACTGGGCAAAGATGCTGATTGGTGGGTCACAACGCAAATAAAAGTTTGGGAACCCCTGGCCTTTTTATTTTAATACTACCCAGGCCTGTCAGGCACTCTGTCAACCCATCTCCTTCTGCTTTAACAACTAATCATCAAACATAGTGCTATTAAATTATACACAGCTGTTCATTTATTTTGTATTCAATCTTGGTTTACAGGCAGCTGAGGGCCATTCCATTTCATGTGTGTATTTCTCCGGCCTTTCTGATGAAAATGATTAACAACAAAACACAAGACTGTTAGCGCTAATGCAATGTGACAAACCCAATGATAGGTGGGGTCAGCTTGAGTAATGTCATTTAATGGGCATTGCACAGCATCAGTTTAAATTGCTTTAGTTACTGACTGATGTTATATGGCCGCGCAATTACTGGGCTGCTGGCTAGCACTGAAACAAAGCTGCACTGATCTGAAGCCAGAACACGGAAATCCACAACCAGCTAAATACATTTTTCAACTACCGGGACTGAACAACTTAAAGAACCCTGGCTAACATGGTTAGTTTGGCTAGCTTGTTGCTACAGTCCAAGCTCTACATACCAATTGCACGTACATATATTGGCTCTTGGTACAGCATGTGGTGCTACATTGTGTAGTCGAGAGAGGAAAGAGCTGGAGATGCATGGAGAGATGGAAATGGCTGTGAACTGAGAAACACCAGTGAGCTTTCCTATTACTCAGGGGGACCAGCCAGTCTCCATGGGATGTCCATTAGAGATAGGAGGCCAGTGGTGATGACCAGGGTCAAGGGCACAGATGTACTGGAGCAATTGGTAAATTGAACAGATTTAACCAAGTCTAGCAGGGCCGATGTTCTGACAGAGAGCCTCAAACTCATTATCCAGGTACCTCTCAAACATACCTCTCAAACCAGTGCATAATGGCTCCAGTTTTGAAGCTGGATTCGTTTTTGTTCATTTGTACTCGGATACAAATCAGATAAAGCATCTTCTGTTTTCTTGGTGAAAATCCAATTTGCTTCTTCTCTCTTTGACATAAATAAAATATATTTTCAGTAACGCAAGTCATGTAAAATGGAATAGAACCAATCCTCAGTCAGAGCGGTTTCCAATTAGACTAGAGAGGCCAGGTACAAGGGCAAAGGCATTTCATTAGAACGTTGTGTAGGCTACCATATGATCACTCGCCTTAGATTTAGATCAAATCTATCAAGGTCCGACTCGATTCAATCAAACTCAAAACATATTACCTAGTGATATAGTCATGCTAAGTCCCAAGCCAGTAATGCAAAGTATTAGACCTAGGTTCCAATATGTGCGCAGGTAACACCTATGCTATATCTCTACAATAACGTGTTCCATGACAATAACATCCACCTTTTTAATAGTCCATCCTCAATGCATACACATTATTTCAATGCTCATTATCTAAAAATACACGACTGGGTTCAATAAGTGTTCAATATGGTCCATCAAGCAAAAGCCAGCAGCTGCTTCAGATCAAGTCCTCATCTGGCTGTGTGGCTGCAGGCCCAGGGGGGACCCAGGGATGAGTTAACTCCTGGTGAACAAAGACTGACTCCACTGCCTGAGCTGATGAGGTGTGCTGGGCTAGGTTGGAGGGCTGGGACGATACCAGTATTGCAATACTCATTTGTATCGTGGCAAGGAAACAAAACAGAAAGCGGATTGAACTTATTTAGCCCTACAGGGCCCTAATATTGCCCTAATGTTGGAAACAAACATCATTATGTTGTTATGCAGAGTCATATGTATTTATTTTCTAAGCTATAGCACACCATTTTTTTACATACAGTAGGTTTTTAAAGGACCAAAGAGTTTGGTCTGCTTCCTGTTTTGCCATGGAAGATATATTGCAATACCGGTATTGTCACAGCCCTACTAGGTTGTGTGCCTAGGAGGTTGTGAGGTAGATATGCCACTCCGTCCCATGTCCTACCATCCATGTCTTATGTAGGTTAGATGAGATGTAAAAGGTATTTCTGTATTCTGTACATCACAGTGGTGAAACACCTCTGGGCGACATTCAAAGACATCTCTAAAAACACTTATTCTCTATGACTCATGTTTTCCATATTGTGCATGTTGCACCTGTAATAATTCACTGTTACTGAAATAAGACCAAACGGCCGTCCATGAGTCATATATAGAAGAGTAAAATGTGCTCCATTCAGGTAATCTGACAGAGATAATAAGAATCAAAGTTCATGGGATTTTACAGTGAAATAGATTTCACACAAGAAACCCGAGCACAATATACAGAAGAGCTAATTGACATTGCTTTGTCTGAAAAACACCACGTCGTTAGACTAGATGATTCCGATACTACCGTGTCTGCCTACTTAGCAGTCAACAAAGGGGTGGGGGAGCAGAAACAGGGGTCTATCAGGAGCTACATTCATGCGTTCAAATTTCCACCACTCTAATCTCGGCTCCTCCATCAACACATTGTAATCTTTTTCAATCTGCATACATTATCTATTATTTTACTCTGTGTCCTTCAGACTCTGCCTGTCGCTAATTGAAAATGTGCTTTTCACTCCATAAGAAGTACAGCTTCTCCCCAGACACATGATCTATCTACCAATCATCCTAGCACGGTCTAGTCATACCACATCTGGGTTCAAATAGTGTTTGCTTTCTTTCAAATACTTTAGCTGTGCTTGATTGAGCTTGCCTGGTGGTAGCGAACCAATGGAATATTCCCAAAATTACAAATCCTGTTTATATCTGGCATTCCATGCAGACTCAATCAATCAAGCGCTCAGAGTATTTGAAATTAAACAAAGTACTTGAACCCAGGTCTACACTTATCACATTGCTGATTTGTAAGAAATGTAAATAGCAACCATTTATCAGTTCACTTAGTTTGTCAGTATACAGTATGTGAGAATAATTGTAAAATGTGTGTCTCATCTACACCTATGAAACAGGACCCATCCATCCCCCACATAAACACAACTGCTTTCTGAGTACTATTTTTAACACATACAAGCCATTTTAATTGCTGTGTCTCCCACCGCATGCAGGAAAAACCAAGCGCTCCGTTTAACCGATTTGCTTACAACTGCTTGAGTTCACTTTAATCTATTGGGACGTTAATTGAAGCAAAGAAAAACAAAAACTGATTGTGTTGTTTAAGAATAACATGATAGAAACGGCCTTTAAAAGCCTAATTGGGCATGTACATTATATTGCTGCAAGGCAAGACTAATAATTTATGCAAATAACAGAAGATAGCTCATCAATTGCCATTGAACCTACCATTCAAAGAAGAGGAGCCACCAGATTCACTGTGGTCCTGATACTAAGTCGATGTGTGTTTGGAAAAGCAGCATGAAGAATCTATTGTCGTCCCTTTGCTCTACTGGCATGGCAAATAAAATATGATACAATTGGTTGGTCACATGCGCCGAAAACAAGAGAAGAAATGCTTACTTACAAGCTCTTTAAATAAGAAAAAGGAGAACACATGAGAAATAAAACACAAGAATGAAGCTATATACAAGGAGTACCAATACCATATCAATGTGTAAGGGATACATGGCAATCGAGGTAGATATATACATGTAGGCAGGGGTAAGGTGAAAAGGGACCAGGATATATAGTAATAAGAATAAAAAGCACCAGCGCATATGGTGGGTGTATGTGTACATGTGTGATAATGTGGTTGTGTGTGTGGCGTCAGTACGTGAGTGAGTGCGTCATGCAGGTGCGGAGCTAGGGTATTAGCACAGTGGGTGCAGAGCGGTCTCGAGGGGCCTTCATGACCAAATCTTTTTTTTTTTAAAGGATAGCTGATATGGCCTATCATAAACGCAAATTAGTCATCATCTCATATTGAGCCATGCAAGCCTTTGTCCAATAAAACATACAGAGAGAGATATACTAACACTTTGCCAGACATGTGTGCATTGAAAGACACAAAAAAGGAAAACAAATTGCCAGTCGGATGCAAATTGCAATACAATGTTTTAGCACTAAGGACAGCACACCTCCCTCTGCAACTGGATCCTGGACTTCCTGACGGGCCACCCCCAGGTGGTAAGGGTAGGTTACAACACATCCGCCACACTGATCCTCATCACAGGGGCCCCTCAGGGGTGCGTGCTCAGTCCGCTCCTGTACTCCCTGTTCACTCATGACTGCACGGCCAGGCATGACTCCAACACCATCATTAAGTTTGCCGATGACACAAGTGGTAGGCCTGATCACTGACAACGATGAGACAGCCTATAGAGAGGAGGTCAGAGACCTGGCCGTGTGGTGCCAGGACAACAACTTCTCCCTCAACGTGATCAAGACAAAGGATATTTCATGGACTACAGGAAAAAGAGGACCGAACACACCCCCATTCTCATCGACGGGGTTGCAGTGGAGCAGGTTGAGAGCTTCAAGTTCATTGGTGTCCACATCACCAACAAACTAACATGGTCCAAGCACACCAAGACAGTTGTGAAGAGGGCATGACAAATCCTATTCCCCCTCAAGAGACTGAAACGATTTGGCATGGGTCCTCAGATCTGCAAAAGGTTCTACAGCTCACCATCGAGAGCATGTTGTTTCACTGCCTGGTATGGCAAATGCTCAGCCTCCGACCGCAAGCCACTTACAGAGGGTAGTGCGAATGGCTCAGTACATCACTGGGGCCAAGCTTCCTGCCATCCAGGACCTCTATACCAGGCAGTGTCAGAGGAAGGCCCTAAAAAATGTCAAAGACTCCAGCCACCCTAGTCATGGACTGTTCTCTCTGCTACCGCACGGCAAGCGGTACCGGAGCACCAAGTCTAGGTCCAAGAGGCTTCTAAACAACTTCCAAGCCATAAGACTCCTGAACACCTAATCAAATGGTTACTCAGACTATTAGCATTGCCCCCCTCTTTTACACCGCTGCTACGCTCTGTTGTTATCATCTATGCATAGTCACTTTAATAACTCTATCCACATGTACATATTACCTCAGCTAACCGGTGCCCCCGCACATTGACATCATATTTTCAATGGTTGCACAGTTGAACAATAGTTATTTTCTCACTTTTGAGTGTGACGCATTGGTGCTCTGTCCTAAGAACAGAAGAGGTTGGTTTAATGATGTGTCTTGACCCACCTTTGAAACCCTGATGCCCTGGCCAAATTTACATCCAGGTCATTAATCAATCATCATTCCTAACATATTACCACTTACCAGATTATATCAACACACTTACCACTTCTCTGTGATAGTCCAAATATGGTGAACAGTAAAACCTTTAGTGGGTGAAACAGTGGAGGAGGTATCATCTCACAACGTTGAATGTTTTGGTCTTCATACCTGTCACGTATACTCCCTCTCCGGCCTCTAGGTCATCAGGCTGCTGATTATCCCGCACACCTGTCACCATCGTCAAGTGCACCAGCACCTCATGACACTCATCAACATTTAACACGGATTGGCAGAATTTTTCTTTTAAGCCAAATGTAATGGTTCAAAATGGGAACACTTTACCTACCCGGTGCGCAGTGCTTCTGAATCAAGTGCACGTACTCCCAATAGCGCAACACGAATAATAACAAAATAGGAGCGTAAAGCCTTTATTGTTGGCTTTTCTACAGAAATGTTTGGTGATCGACTACGAATTCCTTGAAGATCGACCAGTTGGTGAACACTGGCCTAGGCGATGATGTTGGTTCATTGAATGTGCAGGGCAGCTTACAGAGATAGCATACAATTATAGTATATTTGATTTTGAATAGCCAAGTAATAGGGCATTATATTTTCATAATTAATAGGCTGATACGTTACCTTTAGCTACAGAATATCTCACCACTGTGCGTTTCTATCTTCATGTGTTTGATGTATTTAATACCACTGCACTAATTCCGCTCCAGCCATTACCATGAGCCCGTCCTCCTGTGTAACCACCATATACTAAACAGCCTTAATGTTACATGGTCAGGGGAAACTGCTGGCCTTAATTATGACCGTTCAAACAGACTGGCGCTCAGCAATAAAAGTTCACAGACCAGTCAGTATGATAGTCTAGACGTCCCTAAAGGTCACATGGCTAATTAGCTCTGCTCTAGTTTATGACTATGGATGGGGCAGCAGGTAGCCTAGCAGTTAGAGTGTTGGGCCAATAACCTAAAGGTTGCTAGTTTGAATCCCAGAGCCGACTAGTTAAATATCTGTTGATCTGTCCTTGAGTAAGGCACAACCCTAATTACTCCAGGGTTCACCGTCAGTGGTGTGTCCATCCCAAATGTTAAGATGTGATTGGTTGTCTCTGAATAGACGCACACCGACAGCAAGACTCATCAATGGCATTTCATAGTATTTGTGTCCAGACACCCTCAGATACATGGGCTACAGATATTAAGACAGAGGGGAGCTGTTTGTCTCACTCGAATGCTTTCTCTGGTGAAATAGATTCAGCCTCTAGCAAACTGAAGTAAAATTATGAAACACAGACACAAATGAGAAATAATTGTAAAAAGTTTGTTTTATTCACATTTTTAGGTAAGCCTGGCTTTCCTTGACCTCTATGAATACACACCACTTCGTAGGCGGAATGTCATTACACTTATGGTGTTTGTAATACACTATATATACAAAAAGTATGTGGACACCCCTTCAAATTTGTGGTTTTGGCTATTTCAGCCACACCCGTTACCGACAGGTGTACACAATCTAGCACACAGCCAAGCAATCTCCATAGACAACCATTGGCAGTAGAATGGCCTTACTAAAAAGCTCAGTGACTTTCAACATTTCAACACTTTTCCAAGAAGTCACTTTGTCAAATTTCTACCCTGCTTCAGCTGCCATGGTCAACTGTAAGTGCTGTTATTGTGAAGTGCAGCAAGGAGCAACAACAGCTCGGCCGCGACGTGGTAGGCCACACAAGCTTACAGAACAGGACCGGTGAGTGCTGAAACACGTACCACGTAAAAAATAATCTGTCCTCGGTTGCAACACTCACTACTGAGTTCCAAACTGCCCTTGAAAGCAACGTCAACACAATAACTGTTAATTGGGAGCTTCATGAAATGGGTTTCCATGGCCGAGCAGCCACACACAAACCTAAGATTACCATGCGCAATGCCAAGCATCGGCTGGAGTGGTGAATAGCTCGACTCAATTGGACTCTGGAGCAGTGCAAATGTGTTCTCTGGAGTGATGAATCACTCTTCACCATCTGGCAGTCCGATGGAAAAAATCTGGATTTGGCGGATGCCAGGAGAACGCTACCTGCCCCAATGCATAGTGCCAACTGTAAAGTTTGGTGGAGGAGGAATAATGGACTGGGGTTGTTTTTCATGGTTTGGGCTATGCCCCTTAGTTCCAGTGAAGGGAAATCTTAACACTACAACATACAATGTGTGACGACCCTCCCACTCTGTCTGCCGTATTCTCTCTTTGTTCTTGTTTCCTTATTAGGATGCCGGTGGGCGGAGTTGGGAGGGTCGTCAGCTACATGGGAAACACCTGGGCCCGGTGTGTCCCAGGATAAATACACCACTTCCCCATTCATGGAAGAGACTCTCTCCATGCAGAAACCTTTATAGATTTTGTTGTGTATCTTGGTGGTTTTTGGTTGTTTGCTTTGGCACCTTTCAACACCCTGCATTATCACATTTGTGCACGCAAAACACTCACTTGCACTACTGATTACACACACACATTGTATATTGTACTTAGTTTACTTTATTTAATAAATATATGTTTTGTTACTCCTTATCTCCACGTTGTCTACCTTTTGTTACGGGCTTTGAGCCGGTTCGTGACACAATGACATTCTGTGCTTCCAACTTTGTGGCAACAGTTTGACGAAAGCGGCCGTTTCCTGTTGCAGCATGACAATGCCCCCGTGCACCAGGTTCATACAGAAATGGTTTGTCGAGATGGGTGTGGAAGAACTTGACTGTCCTGCACAGAGCTCTGACCTCAACCCCATCGAACACCTTTGGGATGAATGGGATTGCCTCCTGCGAGCCAGACCTAATCGCCCAACATCAGTGCTCGACCTCATTAATGCTCTTGTGGCTGAATGGAACCAAGTCTCCGCAGAAATGTTCCAACATCTAATGGAAAGCCTTCCCAGATGAGTGGAGGCTTTTATAGCAGCAAACACAGGACCAGCCAAATATTAATGCCCATGATTTTGGAATGAGATGTTTGACGAGCAGGTTTCCACATACTTTTGTTCATGTATTGTAGATGTCCGTTTCCATTCAAATAGCGGGTGCACACTTCAGAGTGCACTGTTCGGATACTGAACTTATTTTGGAGTAGATGAACATGCGCAGGTAACTTAATCTACTTTTTTAAGTGATTTGTTTGAACACAACCAGTCAGATGAAAACATCATGACTGGTTGTGTTCATGACACATTAAAATGTTAAATATTTTTACAATTAATTTACGTCTTTACTACAAACACCATAACAAATATTTGTGCATGCTCAGAAGCGTGGAGACATAGGAGGTCCCGTAAAAAAAATGTATACCCCCCGAATGTCACGGTATAATTCGCACTCTGGGTGTCACTTTCAAGTGAATTTACTGCTGTATGCTAGTACTATTATATAAAATCATGACCTTGACTGCAAACACTGTAACAATACTTTTTCAATTGATTTATGATTTATTTTAACAGGGAAATGTTCCAAACCCAAGCTGAAGAATTGATTACGTTGAACCACCATAATTATATTTAAAAAAATATGCTGTGCATTGATCAAGCTTCAAAATGTTATGGACCCCCTAAACTGGATCTGTGCCCTACCTTGGCCACCCCATTCAAAATGTTCTGGACAGGCCATTGGTTTCTGTCAATAATGGCTGATCCCTGGCCTTGACCCCACTCTCCTAAGATTTGTCTCAGGGGAGGGGGATATGCAAAAAAAACATTTACATTTCACACCACCCACTGTACAGGTTACACACTTGTAAATGTGTGAAACAGGACAAATATAAGCACAACCTATTTGAACTTTTTATGCACTGTTGAACCTCCGCAGGTGTCTGCTACCTCTCTGGATTTGTAGGCTTCTGGAAGGAGAAAATGCATGCACATCCCACTGGTTTAACTGCTTCACAAAAGTCAGCAAAACTGATACAGCATGCTCCAATCCATGATTTCAGTCACTGTTGAGAGCATGTCAGAGTTAGAGATATTTTCCATGTTTTCAATAAGCAGGCCTCTTAAATCACAATGCGGCATCATTACTCTCATACGATCGGAAGACGCTAAGGTCGCCTGTCTTCACTCTAGCATTTAGCTGTGCTACTCAGCAAGGCTTACTTCCTGAGAGAGATGATGGGTTGACATTGATCTATGGGTAAATGGAGAACAAAATGGAGTCGGCAGATCCGCTGCAAGCCAGGTGCATCAATGGTTGAGTGGATGAGCACATATTGAGTGGCCATGTTACATGATGACTCACCCATTGAGAGGTTCCAGGATTAGCCATCAATGCCCGTCTGGCTTTCTGCTTATTTGGCTATATCCTGGCTATATGTTTGCTCTGTGTAGCCATGCATTAAATAGGTGTGTTTGGAGACAGTGGAAACAGATGGCTACTAAACCTCACTATATGGATACATACTGTAGAGAGGTGGGGTCGAGGTTTCAGGTAGAATCAATGACATCATCTCACTGTCTAAAGAGACCACTTACTTTAGAACCACAGTCATTTATTAACAAGCATGTATGAAATGTATAAAAGACACGGAAACGACAAAGACATGGAAAAAAGGGAAAAGACATGGAAAAAAATAGGGAAAAGTGACAATGACCAATGACATAAACAACAGCGAAAGGAAAATTGCATTGTGCATCTTTCCTGACAGGAGAAAAAAAGACATGGCGATTCCTGAATGTGCCTGATGGTTCCAGAGTAACTATTTCAATAGAATGTGAATGATGTCACTGTGACATCTGTCGATAGCTGCTAAATTTGCTCTGGCTATCTACTCCGATTTCAGAGCACTCTTGTCTGAGTGTGCCAGAGCGCAGAATAACTGACGAATTTACAAACACTCGACAACCGTTGAATATGTTCGGTGTCAGTAAACGTTGGCAAAAAAAAGCGTAATTAAATTGTTGCCAGACGCACAGTTGCAGTCACCAACGCTCTGGATAACATAAAAACAGCCTAACCAGCTCTGCTAGGGCGAGTAAAATGGTCAGAGTGAGCTGTTCTCTCATTTGTGTCTGGAAGTAGCTAGCAAGCTAGCCAACATTAGCCGGTTAGATTGGGTGCTTGACTGCTGTTGTTAGGCCAGAACATTCGGATCAAGCCTACTTTTCGGCCAGAGCGTCCAGTTTGCACTCTGAAGTTCCATGAGCGAAACGCTCTGAATTTACAAACGGCCAATCTGACAACGCTCTGAGTATACGAACGCCCAGAGCACACTCTGGCACTGCAGATCAAATGTAAGAACACACACGTAGTATAAGCCAGCCTTTAGTCTAGAAATCTTTGATTGGTTAGTACATAGGCTCACATGTGAATCCTTAAAGAGATGGGTGTGGCTAAAGCTTGAAACGGTGTGAACGATGCTGAATGGGTGTAGACAAAGAAGAGCTTTCCAGTAGGTACCAAAATATTCAAGGGCCATTTTCTCAAAAGTGAGGTCACAAGTTTATTAACTTTCTAAGCAGAATTGCTTTCCCATTGTTCCTCAACTGTAGTGTATGATATATACTCTCTTTTCTATCTCTCTATTTTTATCCAATGTAACAAACACAATTTCAAATGTTGCTACATAAGATCGAATCGAGCCGGTCGTTCACAAATACTAAAATATCTACACAAGTCACTAGCCAGACAGTAATATATCATGAGTTAGAAGATTATGAATATTTTTGTAGAATATATCCAATATATAAAGCTAGCTAACTAGCAGATTTACCTCAATCATCAACATCAATGAGCAGCTGATAGCTTACTCTCTTTTCCCCATTCCCCAATCATGTCTTTAGGAGGCACTGTAACTAGCTTCTTACAATTTGTGACAAGTGTGTTGTTGCAGAAATAAATAGGCCTATGCTTAAAAAAGGAAGTTTGTTCTGAAGCATCTGTCCTATCTGAGAGATATAAGAAAGATCAGGAAACATAAAAAAGTACATTTATTTAACCACTTCTTTTTGGCCCTTAACAGTCTAAGCGCTACCTAAACTGGGTGAGGGGGGTTCTACTAAGCTATATGGAATTGTTTTAAGAAGGTCATACCAAGGATAATTTTGCCATTTGATTTTGAATTTGAAGACCCCTCGAAGTATCAAAAACAATCTTACAAAATTATTTGATGAAAATGTGTATTTGGCCTTACTACTATTAACCCATACAAACACATTGAATAACAGAGTCACTACATGGAACAAAATCTAAAGGAAGTTTGTTCTGAAGTGTCTGTCCTGAGAAATATAAGAAAGATCAGGAAACATATTTTTAAAATTGTTTTTACATGTATATTAACCCCTTATTTTTGGCACTAAACTGTCTCCCAATATACTTCCATAAATATTTTCTATTGATACCGGGTGAAGAATTCTGACTCTCACAGACCTATTCGTTTTTCTTTAACAAGCCCTCCTGTTCTCCACTCATTACCTGTATTAACTGCACCTAGGTTCCATCTCCCTGTTTTATGATTAGGTTGACAACATTAGCAAAACGTTCACATTGCAACTCTTCCTCAAGTCTTTGCAATGGTTGTTTTACAACAGCTTTTGTGAATCAAATATTTCCTTTGTGTGGTATGCTTATTCTTTTAGCATTGATATGTTCTAGGCTATTTTGAGACACGAAGGAGTATCAGGTGCGTCCATCTTTTTGTGAGAAATTACACTGGTCACTCAAACCATTTAGAAAGTATAAACAGCCCACACTTTAGATGAGGCTATGCAAAAAATTATGAACTAATAATTAGTGAATGCTTTATAAGGACCTATATAATGAATGGATAAATAAATAATCAATTATCAACAAACTATTTACAAATCCATTACAAATGTGTTATTACCTGGAGTTATTATAAAGTGCGACCTAAAATTGTTAGGAATTTTGATTATATGAATGATTAAAGTCGTTTTTTGTTGTTGTTGTTTTTTAGCACCTGCCCCCTAAAAGGTCTGTGCACAGCCCTGTGTCTCCATGACGACCCCTCAGTCCAGCTGGGACGCTGCAGTCTAAACACACAGAGCCACAGACGACAGACACGGGCTCTTTTAGGATCAACATGAGTTATTGGAACAGTAAACAGCGTATCTTAGGGAGTTATCTAAGAAAAAAAAGTGTCTTTGTGTCAATCTTTCCCTGTCTGTTATTCTGCAGAGAAACTAGGTCTCGTCAGTGATACTGTAGCTTGTGCTATAAACCGATAGGGGGTAAGTAGGTGCTGCGGAAGGTTTTTAATGAAAGAGATCTGTCTATATTCATCCCTTCAATGGACACCTCTGGTGAGCATGTGGTCCTGTCGAAAATGCTGTTTTATCTAATTTAGTTCTGTCAGTCCAACTGATTCATCATTATGGGATCAACTATATATAGAGCGATTTGAAGCTATCAAGTAACCTCATAAAAAGGATGTCAAGGATATTCCAGGATAAGAAGACTGAATGCCGCTGAGGAAGAGAAAGATATTTCAAGATAGGAGAGGAGCAGAAACATCCACAGGCCACCGGCTCAACAGGTAGCTGCTCATGTATCAAGAGCCACAGAGACAAAAATAAAATAAAAACTATTTCCCCAAAAAACAAATCAAACACACCAAAGTGTTACTCATTTGAAAATAATTCCTAAACATAAACAATACACACTAACAATGTCTGAAAATAAAATTTCATACACAGTGCTCACTTCAGCTAGCCATTACCTGCATCGAATGAGCTGGCTCACACCTGTGAAAGCAAATTCACAGCAATATTGAAAATTCAGGTACTACTGGCTAGCTTGCTTCTCTCGTTTAGTACACCTAATGTTCAATCATTACATTGGCTAAACTGACCAGCTACACCTCATGGTGTTATGGTCAAAAGAGACTCAAGACCGAAAAAACAACTAGGTAGACACTAGCTAGTTAACACCAAAAGCCTCCCACGGGAGTATTATGGACCCTTCAATGGGAAACTAACATGCTCATGCAGCTCTCGAACCAGTCCTAAGAGTGTTGTAAGGTTTTACAGAGTACCCGGCCTGTGCTAAGTCTAAGGAGTGCTGCTAGTCCTCACGGCTTACCCCAGCTAGCTAACCATTCTGGATATTGCTAGCTTATCTCTTGTATTTAGTTTACCTAGCATTGAGTGCTTTGTGCTTAATTTAATTTCTTTTTTATTTAACCTTTATTTAACTAGACAAGTCAGTTAAGAACAAATTCGTATTTACAGTGACGGTCTACCAAAAGGCAAAAAGCCACCTGCTGGGATGGGGGCTAGATTTAAAAATTAAAAATTAAATAAGAATATGGGACAAAACACACATCACGACAAGAGAGACCACAACACTACATAAAGAGAGACCTAAGACAACAACATAGCATGGCAGCAGCGCATGAAAACATAGCATGGTAGCAACACAACATAACAACCACATGGTAGCAGCACAACATGTTAGCAGCACAAAACATGGAACAAACATTATTGGGCACAGACAACAGCACAAAGGGCAAGAAGGTAGAGAAGCAGCCACAACTGTCAGTAAGTGTCTATGATTGAGTCTTTGAATGAAGAGACGGAGATAAAACAGTCCAGTTTGAGTGCTTTTGCAGCTCGTTCCAGTTGATAGCTGCAGCGAACTGAAAAGAGGAGCGACCCAGGAATGTGTGTGCTTTGGGGACATTTAACAGATTGTGACTGGCAGAACGGGTGTTGTATGTGGAGGATGAGGGCTGCACTAGGTATCTCAGATAGGGGGGAGTGAGGCCTAAGAGGGTTTTATAAATAAGCATCAACCAGTGGGTCTTGCGACGGGAATACAGATATGACCAGTTTTCAGAGTAGTATAGAGTGCAGTGATGTGTCCTATAAGGACCATTGGGGGCAAATCTGAAGGCCGAATGGTAAAGGATGTCTAGCCACTCGAGAGCATCCTTACCTGCTGATCTATAAATGAAATAAATAAATACATCTCCGTAATCTAGCATGGGTAGGATGGTCATCTGAATCAGGGTTAGTTTGGCAGCTGGGACGAAAGAGGAGTGATTATGATAGAGGAAACCAAGTCTAGATTTAACCTTAGCCTACAGCTTTGATATGTGCTGAGAGAAGGACAGTGTACCATCTATCCATACTCCCAAGTACTTGTATGAGGTCACTACCTCAAGATCTAAACCCTCAGAGGTAGTAATCACACCGGTGGGGAGAGGGGCATTCTTCTTACCAAACCACATGACCTTTGTTTTGGAGGTGTTCAGAACAAGGTTAAGGGCAGACAAAGCTTGTTGGACACTAAGGAAGCTTTGTTGTAGAGTGTTTAAAACAAAATCCGGGGAGGGGCCAGCTGAGTATAAGACTGTATCATCTGCATGTAAATGGATAAGAGAGCTTCCTACTGCTTGAGTTATGTTGTTGATGTAAATTGAGAAGATCGTGGGGCCTAGGATCAAGCCTTGGGGTACTCCCAGGCAGTGGCTATGACAGGCAGTGGCTATGACAGCAGATGTTCTGGCTTTATGCACTGCACTCTTTGAGAGAGGTAGTTAGCAAACCAGGCCAAAGATCCCTCAGAGACTCCAATACTCCTTAGACGGCCCACAAGAATGGAATGGTCTACCGTGTCAAAAGCTTTTGCCAAGTCAATAAAAATATCAGCACAACATTGCTTACAATCAAGGGCATTGGTGACATCATTTAGGACTTTTAACGTTGCAGTGAAACATCCATAACGTGAGTGGAACCAGGATTTCATACCCAAGAGAATACTATAGACATCAAGAAAGTTTTTCCAACACTTTTGATGAACAGGGCAAAATAGAACTTGGCCTATAACAGTTAGGATCAGCTTGATATCCCCCTTTAAATAAAGGATGCACCGTGGGTGACTTCCAAGCAATGGTAACCTCGCCAAAGAGGAAAGACAGGTTAAAAAGGTCAGAGAAAGCCTAGGCGATGATAGGGGCAGCGACCTTAAAGAAGAAAGAGGTCCCAGGTCTCCAGGTCTTAATAATTGAGCCGGCACCATTATGCGGTGATCCGGTCCACGACATGGCTTGAAACAGGCTAGCTAACACAACAAGTTTGGCTTCTGCCTGCCAGGCAAACCCAGGTCCTGTGGCAGCCCGTTAGTCACTGCAACTTGCCCCAGCCTCACAGTTGGGAGGGGGAAACAAGCTGGCCTTGGAGGGCAAAAACTCTCAGTGACACAGCATACTGCCAATACCCAGGCTTAGCTCTTGAAAAGAGGCAAACCTGGAGCTAAACAGACAAATAAAAAGGCACACCTGGAGCTAAACAGTCATTCACTGTGGCCGTAGCAAGGTTGCTCCCTCCGAAACTCCTTAAGGGGGGGAGTGTGCCCTACCCGGTCTCTCGTGTTTAACGTAAGCCGTCTCTCCTCATCGCGCGATTCCCTGTGTGGAGGCACACTTTCATGACATTTTTCATATGGGAAGATGGAAGATATGCACTCTTACCTCCAAGTGCCATCCCCCCCTTGGACTCTCCCCTCTAAACCTTCTCAGGTTCTAGCCAGGGATGGAAGTCAGCATGTCAGCTTTCCCCTCCGGTCTCTTCTGACGTACGGAGCTGGATGACAGATTGCCCCTTTCCCTTGCCTTACGGCCATGTCTACTATAATTGTCTATTGCGTGAGCAACAGTAAAAACTGCCTCACGTGGGCAACTCCTTGGTACTGCCACCAGGAGGTGCTATCACTTTACGTGAGCAAGGCAGGGAAGAGAGCTGACACAATGCCCCGTTTTCATAACGATAAACAAGGAAACAGATTTTCCGGGGGTTCCCTCTGAAGACCACCGTAACCCACTGGGTTTCTCTGGATCTTTTTGTTGCCAATCTTATGGCAACATAGCTCTATTAATATAGAACTCATTCTATCGAGCTATAGGACGGTCAGTACAGTATTCCTTTACTTGATCAGAGGAAAAAGGGGGGCTTAACAGAGCCCAGCCCAGAAAGCTATTTGGTACACCCCAAGTCCACTACGCTCTGACGTTCTTTTTCTCATCCCATTCCTACCTGTGCTTGGTTCACACAGTCAGGTATTTGCTGGCTCTACCTTCCCTTTTGGGAACGAGTGTCTGGGGAAGGGCTCTGGCTGGGGTATGACCAAGACAGAACGGACACATACATAGCTGATCTTTTTCTTACAATTAGGACATCTGTGTAACGAGCATGTTTCCAGTGATACGGTATAGCCATACCTATCAGACCTGGGATAACTATAGATTTAACAATGCTTTGTGGAAAGTACATTTTTAAAAATTGGGAACAAAAAAAGTTAAGTAACTGCTTTTTTAAACTGTTTTAATAGAGATCTGAGAAAGCAACTGCTTAAAAACAAATATTTGAATGCAGATCTCAGGAAGTGACTACTTTTCAGAAACTATTGGATTGGTTGCCTTCAACTACTGGCAGGGCTGAATCTGGAACTGCATGTTGAAGATAGAAATAGAATGAATAGAGCACACACAACCGTCTACACTATTCCAATATATCTGACAATCATATTTGATCTCCACAATACATTTCTACCTGAACATTCTGTAAATGTCCATTGCCCCAGGTGCATATTATCAAGTTAAACCAAAAACCAATGATACTTTGTACAGATAAATATAAATAAGTATACTACATATGTAAAAGAACTTGATGTCAAGTGTTACTGTATAACCTTATGTCTCACTCATTCTGAAAACATATTTGTTATTCATTTTGAAGCTGCAAAAGGGGTCTACTCTAATGTTGAGGAAATTCCATGTCCGCCTCCATTTAAATTGTAGCCTATAGACTAGAGGATCGACCGATTATGATTTTTCAATACCGATTATTGGAGGACCAAAAAAGCCGATGTCGATTAATCGGCCGATTAACTTTTTATTTTTTGTAATAATGACAATTACAACAATACTGAATTAACACTTATTTTAACTTAATATAATACATCAATAAAATCAATTTAGCCTCAAGTAGATAATGAAACTGTCACGTTCTGACATTTATTTCCTTTGTTTTGTCATTATTTAGTATGGTCAGGGCGTGAGTTGGGGTGGGCAGTCTATGTTTGTTTTTCTATGATTTGGGGATTTCTATGTTTCGGCCTAGTATGGTTCTCAATCAGAGGCAGGTGTCATTAGTTTTCTCTGATTGAGAATCATACTTAGGCAGCCTGGGTTTCACTGTGCGTTTGTGGGTGTTTGTTTCCGTGTCTGTGTTTTTTCACCACACGGTACTGTTTTGGGTTTCGTTCATTCCACGTTTGTTTTTGTATTCAGTTTTTAATGTGTACTATTTCTTATTAAAAGAACCATGGACACTTACCACGCCGCATATTGGTCCTCCGATCCTTCTCGCCTCTCCTCTTCGGAAGAAGAGGAAATCCCTTACAGAAACATGTTCAATTTGGTTTAAATAATGCAAAAACAAAGTGTTGGAGAAGAATGTAAAAGTGCAATATGTGCTATGTAAGAAAGCTAATGTTTCAGTTCCTAGCTCAGAACATGATAACATATGAAAGCTGGTGGTTCCTTTTAACATGAGTCTTCAATATTCCCAGGTAAGAAGTTTTAGGTTGTAGTTATTATAGGACTATTTCCCTCTATACCATTTGTATTTCCTTAACCTTTGACTATTGGATGTTCTTATAGGTACTTTAGTATTGCCAGTGTAACAGTATAGCTTCCTTCCCTCTCGCTCAACCTGCAACGCAAAGACAACAGCCACCATCGAAGCATCGTTACCCATGCAGAGCAAGGGAAACAACCACCCCAAGGCTCAGAGCGAGTGAAGTTTGAAACGCTTTTAGCGCGCGCTAACTAGCCAGCCATTTCACTTCGGTCACACCAGCCTCATCTCGGGAGTTGACAGGCTTGAAGTCATAAACAGCGCAATGCTTGACGCACAAGGAAGAGCTGCTGGCAAAAACGCACGAAAGTGCTGTTTGAATTAATGTTTACGCACCTGCTTCTGCCTACCACCGCTCAGTCAGATACTTAGATACTTGTATGCCCAGTCATATTATATGCAACACAGGACACGCTAGATAATGTCTAGTAATATCATCAACCATGTGTAGTTAACTAGTGATTATGATTGTTTTTTGTAAAGATAAGTTTAATGCTAGCTAGCAACTTACCTTGGCTTACTGCATTTGCGTAACAGGCAGTCTCCTTGTGGAGTGCAATGAGAGAGGCAGGTCGTTATTGCGTTGCACTAGTTGTAACTAGTTGTAACCTAACTGTAAGGTTGCAAGATTGGATCCCCTGAACTGACAAGGTGAAAATCTGTCTTTCTGCCCCTGAACGAGGCAGTTAACCCACCGTTCCTAGGCCGTCATTGAAAATAAGAATGTGTTAACTGACTTGCCTAGTTTAATAAAGGTGTAAAAAAATCTGCAAATCGGCGCCCAAAAATACCGATGTCCGATTGTTATGAAAACTTGAAATCGGCCCTAATTAATCGGCCATTCCAATTAATCGGTCGACCTCTACTATAGACTATATTAAGATTCACATCTAAAAGCCCTCAAAACCATGTGCTTATGATCATCATATGTTTAGACTAATTCAACTAACTGTTGTAGTTTTTGGTTCTTCATCAAATATTTGCTAGCCAGCAAACATTTTTTTGTATATATATTTTTTATAACTTGCATATATTCAAATACTTTCAAATATTACTTGGTTTCAAAATATTTTAAAAAATGATTTGTTTTTCTGAGACCTATATTTGAATATCAATGAAAAAGAAAATAGTTGCCTATTAGTTGAAACTCTAAACTATATTCGACTACTGCAAGTTGTCATGCCCTGACCTTAGAGTTCCTTTTTATGGCTCTATTTTGGTTTGGTCAGGGCGTGAGTTGAGGTGGGCATTCTGTTTTTTTTTTGTTCTACGTTTTCTATTTCTGTGTGTTTGGCCGGGTGTGGTTCTCAATCAGAGGCAGCTGTCTATCGTTGTATCTGATTGAGAACCATACTTAGGTAGCCTTTTCCCACCTGTGCCTTGTGGGTAGTTATTGTCTGTTTAGTGTTTTCTGCACCTTACAGGACTGTTTCGGTTTTGTTTATTCATGCTTTGTGTTTTAGTTTTCAGTCAAATAAAAATCATGAACACGTACCACACTGCGCTTTGGTCCACACCTTCTTCATGCAACGGTTACCGTTACACAAGTATTTGTGTATTTTCAAATAAACTGAAAAATACAACTATTTTCTGCCCAGGTCTAGACACCATGACTCAATACTGGAACACATAAAATTGGTTTCATCCTTATGAGTACATGCAAATTGTTTCCTGAGGTGGTTGTCCGTGGCAATACTTTTGAAATTGAGGGAAACTGCTCAGCTGATGAGAGCACAGATGAGAGAGGGAGATTTGTCTCCGTCACTGCTGGAAATGGGCAGCTGAGGTTTTAGACCATCTCATGGACATTCCACATGCTGCATGGATCCCATACTTAGGTCATGTAACTAATTGGGTTGAGTGGGGAAAGTATTTACTAAAACAGAATTGCAAGTCTATTATAAAGAACAGGCAAATTACAAGCAATGTCTGTCTCTTTTCCATTGCTGCCTTTATAGAAATTAGATTTGTTTTTCAAAAACTAAAATGCCAGAAGGAAACGTGATGGGCCTCAGTGTGCCATAATTGTTTTGTGTTGACCTTCTCCGTTCAAACTTTTATTGGATTTACCCACCTACGTAAGTAGATTGTGATTAAGCAAAAAATAATAACCAGCGAATTTCAGGTTGCCGTCTATGGCCCAGTTTTTCATCCATCAGGCTTGCCAGATGAGCGGCCATCTAGTATAACAGCCAACTAGTTAAGACTGAAAGCATTGAAGCTTCAGGCGGCGTAAGATGACAGTGAGACCTGTGTCCTCCTCAATAGTTATTTATATTAACATATCACATTGTATTTTATTGGTCACACACACATGGTTAGCAGATGTTAATGCGAGTGTAGCGAAATGCTTATCCATTCCCACAGCAGCAAATGCCACTAAGATGTGATTTTAAACAAAGAAGATGTAGTCTAAGAAATTCATGCTTCAGGCTCCCTGAAGCAGTCATGAGAATGGATGGAGCCCAGCAAATTAACTTTGTCAAATGATACCTTTAATTTGGGTGAGGGAGAATGTGAAAGAAATTGAGCTTTCAAGATTTCATATGGAAAATTGGACGTACCTTCATGTGTCGGGCTTTCTTAGCTTCCTAATGTGAGACAAACTATCTTTTTCGATATTCCACATTACAAAAAAAGATAGAAGAGCATACCCAGTAATGAGCCAGTCTTTTGTGGGCTACGGCAACAAACTTAGACAGAGAAATGTCGACATGGATGAAAAATCGAACGTCTCTCGTCTCATCTGTTGTATGGAGATTGATCTAATCAGCACAGCGATCCTGCCAGACACCCATTAGCCACGCAGCACTAGCTAGCGGTATTGTTACAGCATCTTCACAGGACTGTGTCATGACAAACAAAGCCACCAAGCAGTATCTTCTGGAGGAATAACTCGCCTGAGAAAATAGAGAGCCTCAGTGATCCTCACAGACACAAGGGTCACAGTTTCATACTGGAAATATCTATATAATTGGCATATACATTAACAAATGCTGCTGATTTACTTCAATGTACTGTGGAGAATATTGAGATGGCAGATTGAGGCTTCGTGTGGCCCTGGACGGTAGGAACCTGTCTATGTGATGTAAATACTGATCATTTTTTTTCTCTGCTTTCTCGGTTTCTCTCAGCGCATGTTTGATGGAATTCTAGCCTCAGACTACTTTCACCATCTAAAATGCTTGTTGTTAGGAAGCGTCCTGAAATTTTGCTGCAAGCACTTATCCAATACGTTTGTAAACACTTGAACTGCAATAGCTATGGATACTAATATACCACCAGACACATCCAAAACAACTTAATCAGCTAATTCTAATAGTCAAAATCTCCGGCGCCAACTGACAGATGGCAGATATTGTGGTCTTTGTTTACTATAGAGAAATCTATCAATTCAAATGTGTGCTCAGGAGTGGACGTAAATAATGGTGATTGGCCAAGCACACTAGTCTGATCCAATCAGAAAGTCCATTACTGTTCACAGATCTTAACACTTGACCATGAATGGTCGAATGAGACCGAGCCACAACATCATATCCATTTGGCCATAAAAGAAAATCACTTTATTTGAATGATAGAGGGAAAAAACAAGACATTTTACATATGCAAAATTCTGCATATAAATTGATATTTGACGCCAACTCCGATGAAGAGGACTTATGAATCTCTGGCTGTATTTATGATGGTAACGAAAAGCCATACGCTCACCATGAATAAACATGACGGCAGCATATAATAACATCAGGTAGGCATATGCCCCAGGGGCAGAGGTAAACACACAAACAAGGCTGAGCAGAGAAGCAATAAGTAATTGCACACACTACAATCACCTATCCATGTAATGTACCCTTGGGATGGATGAGTTTTGGAACTGTATTAAAAATCTTGTAAATTGGGCAATTAGATTTATGAACTTTATTACACTGATATAGTTCAATCTACAGGGGGAAAATGAAAATAGCCCTAGTGCATAGCAGTGCATATTTGTTCTCTTCAAGGTGCTGGCTGTGGAAAGATGAAATTTGGTTTATCGGGTGTCCTGTTTTGAATAGGAATTGTATCTATCTGAGAGTGAAATCATAACTTAAAAAATGCTCACAAAACTTGTACAAATTGCACAAAGATGTGCACAAATATGTGTGTTGCGCATGCGTTTCTCAAATTAGGATTTGGCCCTGAGAGACGAAAAGAGACCCAACAGTTATGAGGACGATCAGTCCTTTTCATTACCACTTCACATTGATAAATCTCACTACACAGTTATCATCCTTACTATAAACAACAAAACATCTAGTTTATTTCAGTTTACCTGACAACAATATCTTTATGAAACCTGAAGGTTCCTTCCTTCAGACTAGCTCACTAGCTCAGTCCTTATGCTTATCCATACTGTAGCAGATGGGAGGTTACCAGGTTTCTACCTTCTCTGTACCTGGGCTGACCCCTGCCAGCTGTTTGGAAAGATAAGGCTCCAACTGAAAATAGTCTGTCTATTTTGGACAAAGCCTGCAATTCAAGGTGCTTGATGCTGTAACGTCAACATCTTGAAGGGAAAAAGCCAGGGTTGGGCTCAATTCAATTTCAACTAAGGAAGTTCTTCATGAATTGAACAGTCCACACAGAAAAATAATGGGTCATTTCAATTGATAAATTGAATATCAGTTCACTGGATTTCAATGTATCCTTCTGAACTGACTGAATGGGGATATAATTGGTCCCCATCTGGCTGTTTACAGTATAGTTAACTCCCTTCTTCATCCCAGTCTCTGACATGACCTCTGTCTGTCTCACCAAGCCAACAAGCATCTAGTGAGAGCACAGCTGATCTTACATTCAATCAAACAATGAGGTGCAATGGGTTGGCACTCAAAAATGTCGCATAAAGCTTACTTCATTATTCAATGTTTCAAATGTTTTACTGCATCAGGGATAGCGTACACAGACATTTTGGTTTTACCAAGGTCAATCAGCAGATTGATGTGCCTCACAGAGTGGAGTCTAACGTTCACAACGGCAGATATACTTTTGAGGAGGTGGGAAACGTTGCCCATTCATTCCCACCGAAGGTCTGAAAATCCATTGGTGACTGGCCCAATTTTGCATGCAACACAAAGCAAACCCTCATTACCTCCAGCAGCAATCTGAATACATTAACCCCATCTTGTCTCTCACAGACTCAGACACTGTAAACGGGTGGAGGAGGTAGCTAAGGAGGCCAACCTGCTGGTGCTTTTTCGATATACAGTTGGTACCACAGGTATTATATCTTTGTGAAGTACATCAATGCATATGAACTGTATTACCTACCAGCTGACTATGGTCAAGATGTATTCTGTGACCGTAGAATACTATATCATGTTGACCTTCCAACTACGAAAATGTCCTGGCATGTTAATAGAAATTGCTGACCTCTTCTTTGACCAGCTGACCATATGGTGACAGAGGGGATAGCAGGTGTGTGTGTATGTGTGTATGGTAAGGTTTACAAGTTGTAGGTCCATAGCGCCAAGCCTGAGTGAGGAGAAAATGGAGAGCAGCAGGCCACAGGTCGTTAAAGATTCCAGTCAGACACAGCTATCGTCGGTATGTATAATTATTTTAAAATGAGTTTAGGTGCTAAATGAACTGCCGACTGAGCTAAATTAAATTCCACAGCCATCGTTAGAAAGGTCCCCATTAAAAAGCCCTGTGTTGGGAAATTGGCTCCAAGTTTCTTGGCCAGATAAAGGGGATACTTCTAATTTCCTACTAGGCTTGCTCATTCTGATCCGCGAGGCTGTAGGGCAGCAAAACGCACCATTAATTCCATTTGAAGGCAGGTTGCCATCACGGATCATTTAGTTTGTCCCGTCCCCCTAATGATCAAGGTGAAACTTCTTCCTTGTGCTTATTAAACATTGTGTTTCATCTAGCTATTGATACACTGAATCATTTACCAATGGTGTATGCCGTTCAAGAAGACATGAAAGAAATAAAGCCATTCACAGATTGCTTTTGACCAATCCACACCTTCCACCTTCTATTTCCACTCACTCATTCCCTTTGATTCCTCTTCATTCATGCCCTAGCCACATTGGCTTTCATCATAACTAACCATGAGATGATTGCTTTTCTTTCCCCACCCCTGGCTAAAGGCTGTCACGTTCGCTCAGCGCAGTGTCCCAGTGCCGTGGGGATCAATGGTCAAAAAGGCAATTCACCTCATTTCCATAAACAAAACATCTACGACCAACGAAGAACTCAGGCATGCCACTTGTCTTTTTTAAAGTTTTTTTATTTTACTTCCCTTTTCATGATTTCCAATTGCAATCTGACAACCGAATTCCGCTTGCAGGCGCCCAACCCGCCACAAGGAGCAAGGGGCCTGTGCAATGTTCACACAGCACATGAGCGGTCCACTCTCGCTCTCTTTCTCTCTCTCTCTCCCTTTCCTTCTCTCTTGGCCTTTCTCTCTTGTCATCCACAACCATCCAATCCCATCTTTAATTCAGCCAGATCACACCAGATCAACTTCAGTATTCAACGTTTGTCCAGGTCCCCAGGACGTCGGGAGATGCCTTCAATACAGTCCACTAGAGATAACATGAGATCTTACAGTGGGGCAAAAAAGTATTTAGTCAGCCACCAATTGTGCAAGTTCTCCCACTTAAAAAGATGAGAGAGGCCTGTAATTTTCATCATAGGTACACTTCAACTATGATAGACAAAATGAGAAAAAAAAATCCAGAAAATCACATTGTAGGATTTTTTTATGAATTTATTTGCAAAATATGGTGAAAAATGTTCATCTATTGAACAATATTAATAACCAGACAGGAAATAGTGCTCATGTTTTTCCCATTGATAACCTGAATGACAATGAACCTGACTGTCGCCCTGAGGACAGGACAAGTGAACATACATATTTTAAGAGGAAAAACACATTTTTACCACCCAAACGAAATCCCTTTCTTGAAACATATTGCCGCCTATTTGAGAAAGATGTACATAATCTCCTGGCTAAGAAATAAGAATACAAGGTATGCCATAATATGTCCAAAGCATTGAAAGAATCTCTTATGTAACGTAAAAATTACTCCAGTATCATTATAAAACCTGCAGACAAAGGAGGTGCATTAGTGATACTAAATGCAGCAGACTATGAATAGGAAATTCTGAGACAATTTAGCGATGATGCATTTTACAAAAGACTCCCAAAGGACCCTACTAATCAATTCAAGTCTCTGATCCATGACAACTTGTCTAAAGCTTTGAATGATGGGGAAATTACAAAGACAGAATATTAGTATATGAAAGTTGACTGCCCAACCACACCTGTCATATACGCTCGACCCAAAATTCACAAGAGCATGACACCACCTATGCCAGGCAGGCCCATTGTGTGTAGTAACGGATCTCTGACAGAAAATATCTCTACCTTTGTAGACCATTTAGTGAAACCCTGGGCGATCTCCCTCCCCACGTATACTAGAGACTAGAGGTCGACCGATTAATCGGAATGGACGATTTAATTGGGGCCGATTTCAAGTTTTCATAACAATCGGAAATCAGTATTTTTTAGACCTTTATTTAACTAGGCAAGTCAGTTAAGAACAGGGAGGAGCGAGGAGAGAGACGGAAGCTATACTGTTACACTGGCAATACTAAAGTGCCTATAAGAACATTCAATAGTCAAAAGTATATGAAATACAAATGGTGTAGAGGGAAATAGTCCTATAATTACTATAATAACCACAACCTAAAACATCTTACCTGGGAATATTGAAGACTCATGTTAAAAGGAACCACCAGCTTTCATATGTTCTCATGTTCTGAGCAAGGAACTGAAACGTTAGCTTTCTTACATAGCACATATTGCACTTTTACTTTCTTCTCCAACACTTTGTTTTTGCATTATTTAAACCAAATTGAACATGTTTCATTATTTACTTGAGGCTAAATTGATTGTATGATTAATATGATGTATGTATTATATTAAGTTAAAATAAGTGTTAATTCAGTATTGTTGTAATTGTCATTATTACAAATAAAACATTTTTAAAAATCATCCGATTAATCGGTATCGGCTTTATTGGTCCTCCAATAATCGGTATCGCTATCGGCGTTGAAAAATCATAAATCGTTCGACCTCTAATAGAGAGTCTACTGATTTGAAACCAGTTACCTGAAAATTGTATTTGGTGTACTTTTGATGTTACCAGTCTATATACTAACATCCCCCATCAGGGAGGCCTAGAGGCCCTCATGTTCTACCTCAATGAGCGTCCCCCTAATGCTCTACCCAGCACCAATTGTATTGTGGACAGGGCTGAACTGGTACTAACCTCCAACTATTTTCTCTTCAGAGGAGACTTTTTCCTCCAGACCAAAGGGACAGCGATGGGGAGCTCTAAGGCTCCTAATTATGCTAACCTATATCTAGGAATGTTTGAAAAACAGGTGGTGCTGAATCCAGACCTTAACCCTTTTCTCTCCAATATTCTCCTAATTCTGATATACTTGGATGACATTTTCGTGATCTATCCAGGGACACAACTTTTAGAATTCCATGCTTATCTAAATGCTATGAATGAACACCTTAATTTCACCATTAACTATGACCTATCACAAATCAGTTTTCTTGATGTGATAGTTAAGGACAAAACCTCCCTCTCTACAGATCTCTTTAGGAAACCCACGGACAAGAATAACCTCCTTAGAGGTGACAGCTTTCATCCACGTCCACATTAAAAGTCTCCCTATAAGTCAATTCAGTCGCATCAGAAGAATATGCAGCTCTGATGCTTCTTATTAGAAACAGACCACGGACCTCACACAAAGGTTTAAGGAAAGGGGGTACAAAGACAATTGGGTAAAACATGCCAATGATCGTTTTGAAAGACTAACACAGTTGGAAGGCCTTCGACCAAAAGTTAAAGAAAAAGCAGATCATGTCCCATCATGCTTCACCCGAAACTCACCATTGGGGAAGGCATTTAAGATCATTATCAGGAAGCACTGGTACATTATTGATACTGACCCACAATTTAAACCCATTTTTAAACATCCCCCACATATGATATTTAAAAGACCCCCAAACATGAGAGACATTGTGGTTATATCTGATTACCCATCAGAGAAAAGGGAAATTTACGGAGGTTAATTACAAATGTGGCCAATATGCTCAATGCAGCTTCATGTATAAGTGCAACTAATTTACCCACAACCCCCCTACACAGGACAAAGATTTAAGATAATTTTACCTGCATGTCCGCCAATGTTATTTACATGTTGAAATGTCGTTGTGGTCTGTCTTATGTAGGGAAAACTCATAGAAGCCTTAAGACACGGATCAGTGAGCACCGCAGCAATGTACAGACAGGTGAGACAACAAATCCGGTTGCTGTTCATGTTGTACAGGCTGGACATCCTATTAGTTCTCTGAGATACATTGGAATAGAAATGGTCAAGAGATCAAGCAGTGGAGGGGACATTGAGAGGAAACTTCTTCAAAGGGAATCTTTCTGGATCCACAGGCTCAACACACTGTCTCCTCTTGGCCTTAACGAGGAGTTTGACTTGAAACCTTTTTTATAGTTTCAATATGTCCAAATCTAATTGAATATTGTATGTGCATGTATATTACATTCCTTGTGTATGCTCATATATTTTGATACATTGCATGCTAATATTGTGAAACCTATGTCATACCTTTTTAACCTCCTGTTTCAGGAAGTGATGTCACTGAACTGCCCCTATATATAGGACATTCCACCCCCACCTGGTATATGGATGCCTGATGAAGACCTAAGGGTCAAAAACGTTGTTGTAAATAAATATCACCTGTGAGCATGAGGAGCAGTGTGCAGCGGTTTCCTTCCTGTTTTCCATGAGTTTGGCCTACAACCCCAGCACCTGTGGAAAGTACCTGGATGTCCGTACGTTCTTCAGCTTTTGTGTCATAAACAACTACAAACGCCATGATGATCTGGACGAGACTGACGAATTTGAGGCAAACGTAAGAATCTCTGGATTAAATATCTAATGTGAGCTAAATTTTGTAATGAATAAATTGGCAAAATGTCTTTTAAATGGACAATTCTGTGAAACTGTCTTCTGCAAGTTTTAAATTAACACAATACTTGTTAGCGAAGGCGTCCGATAGAGATGATGTGCAGGAGCTGGCAGGGATTTGTATTCTTGCATGATGTCTACTTTGATGCTAATTAGCATTTTCGAATCTGAGAATAAATAGAGCCGCATACTGTATATTGATAATAGTCACCAGAGAGATTTACATGGTTATCAAAACTCCACGCCAGGGTAAGCCTACAAGAAACACAGCCCTAACTTTAAGTGTTTCTAAAATACCCTATGGGAAAAATGAAGGGTGGAAAAACAATTAGAACCATTTCCCTGTTTGACCGCTAGGTTTTATGGGTATTATGACACCTCCACTGTTGGGCTCTACTACCATCAAGTGGGATCCGGCTCCGAGGATTGCAGATTCAGTCCCAATTAAATCAGGCACTGATTTAATTGTTTTCTGGTTTAACCCTATCCCGAACCATAAACCTTACCTTAACCAGTCGCAATGAATGCCCAAACTTAACTGTCAAAATTTTGCATTTATCCTCCCGCTGGACAAATGTTGAATACTGAAGTGAGACGTGATACCTTGTTGCTTTAAATGTCTCAGAAAGACACTCAACACAGGAGAGAGGGCTAAACGTCTCTCTGAAGCAGATTATATATAGCCAGTGATTAAGGCAGATGGGAACATGACCTACATGCATAACAACATTCCTCTCACTTCCGATGCTCTGCCACAGAGTACGTTGGTTCAGGACTTTACAACTGGGAGAATCAGGCTAATTATAACACCAGAGTCATGGTGTAGTTCACAGCACACCTTATTATTAATATAGCACTCATTATTGGGTTATTGTTTTGGGGAGTCAATGACACAACCCAGTGAACCTCTTGTGCTTGGCCTGCCTGTGCCTCGTCATCTGTGCTCAGGTAAAACGATTTCTCCCCACTCCACTCGCGGGTCCATCAGATTGCATTTTTAAACAGATATCACACTGTTGATGGGCCCAAAAAAGCCACACTCCCCCCTGGGAACCACTTGGGGATGGGAGAGAGGGGGAAGAGAAGAGAAAGGGCTTCCTCCATCCCCATCAATCTTTTGGGTCCAGTCCCGTTGCTGCTGCTGCTGGCTGCCAATGCCAGGGAATCTATCTATCCGGCAGGCAGCTGGGAGTAGCTCTTGCTGGAATTCAATTGAGATCCTTTTATCAGCCACCTGAAGTTGATTTAACAGCCCTGTTCCTCTGAAGCCGAGGTGTGTTTATCCAGCCTTACCTTCCCTCACATCCTTCCCCCATCACTAGCCCCCTGTACACTAGCCCCCTGACAAAGTGAAAATAGGTTAGACATTTTTTGCAAATGTATTAAAAGTAAAAAACAGAAATACATTATTTACATAAGTATTCAGACCCTTTGCTATGAGACTCGGAATTGAGCTCAGGTGCATCCTGTTTCCAACTTGATTGGAGTCCACCTGTAGTAAATTCAATTGATTGGACATGATTTAGAAATGCACACACATGTTTACACAAGGTCCCACAGTTGACAGTGCATATCAGAGCAAAAACCAAGCCATGAGGTCGAAAGAATTGTCCATAGAGCTCCGAGAGAGGATTGTGTCAAGACACAGATCTGGGGAAGAGTTCCAAAACATTTCTGCAGCATTGAAGGTCCCCAAGAACACAGTGGCTTCCATCATTCTTAAATGGAAGAAGTTTGGAACCACCAAGACTCTTCCTAGAGCTGGCTGCCCGGCCAAACTGAGCAATCGGGGGAGAAGGGCCTTGGTCAGGGAGGTGACCAAGTTCCTCTGTGGAGATGGGAGAACCTTCCACTTCTGCAGCACTCCACCAATCAGGCCTTTATGGTAGAGTGGCCAGATGGAAGCCACTCCTCAGTAAAAGGCACATGGCAGCCTGCTTGGAGTTTGCTGAAAGGCTCCTAAAGGACTCTCAGACCATGAGAAACAAGATTCCCTGGTCTGATGAAACAAAGATTGAACTCTTTGGCCTGAATGCCAAGCATCACGTCTGGAGGAAACCTGGCACCATCCCTACGGTGAAGCATGGTGGTGGTAGCATCATGCTGTGGGGATGTTTTTCAGCGGCAGGGATAGGAAGACTAGGATCAAGGGAAAGATGAACAGAGCAAAGCACAGAGTGCTCAGGACCTGGGGCAAAGGTTCACCTTCCAACAGGACAATGACCCAATGCAGGAGTGGCTTCGGGCCAAGTCTCTGTATGTCCTTGAGTGGTCCAGCCAGAGCCCGGACTTGAACCCAATCGAACATTTCTGGAGAGACCTGAAAATAGCTGTGCAGCAATGTTCCCCATCCAACCGGACAGAGCTTGAGAGGACCTACAGAGAAGAATGGGAGAAACTCCCCAAATACAGGTGTGCGTCATACCCAAGAAGACTTAAGGTTGAATACGTTCAGAATGCACTGTATGGATATTAACCCCTTCACAGTGTAGGAAACTGAACAGAGCAAAATGGAGAGACAAACGTAATACAGTCTGGTTGGTAAATATGATAATCACACATGATAATCACACATCGCCTACTACGTCTTCCAATAATGGTGTCAGAGAGGGTATCAGTGACAGCATTATTAACCAGACTGGGCCCCTTCCTACTCAGTGATGTAATGGTTCCATTCACACACTGTAGAACAGAGCCCTCCATCGCTGTCGTAGGAGTCAGGCTCCGCAATCTCCCTCTCTCACACTCACACCACACAACACACACACACAAGTACACACACAAATTGCTTCTTTAAAAGGCTACGTTTTCTTTTTTACAACCACATCTAAATGTTGTATGTAAATGGGATGTTATATATATATATAACATATATATAACACTTTTTTGTGATTTCACTTGATCAACACCCAAAAACAGCGGAATCACTTCCTTATCTTCATTGTGCAGTATGGGGGTCCTGAAAAACGCTCCAAAAACACCCAATTATGTCCTTTTAGAAATGGCAAAAGCTCTCAGTATTGTGAGGCAGGTCTTTAGATGTTGTAAACATGAAATTGTGCAATTCCAAACTTTATCCGCAGCAGTATATTCCCTTTTGTACGACTCGAACCGCTTCCCCTATCCAGCTGTTCCATACTCCGTGTAGCCTGCTGCTACAGGCCAAAATAAAGGAAACGTCAATATTAAGTGTCTTAATAGGGCGTTGGGCCACCACGAGTTCCCAGAACAGCTTCAATGCGCCTTGGCATAGATTCTACATGAGTATGGAACCTGCGTGTGGAAGCACCTGCTTTCAATATACTTTGTATCGCTCATCAACTCCTTTATTTTGGAACTACCTGTAGAATGGACGGCGAAGTATCACTCAAGGCACAAATCAATGTAATATAACGCTGCGGATAAAGTTTGGAATGACACAATTTCATGTGTACAACATCAAAAGTCCTGCATCATGATACTGGGAGATTTTGCCAGTTCTAAAAGGACGTATTTTGATGTTTTTGGAGCCGTTGTTCATGTTTTTTTCTTGGCCAACATACTGCACAACGAGGATGAGAAAAGAAGGGAAATCCCCCAAAAGGTGTCTGGACCCTTCTATGACAAACCATTTACATCAAAAATAGAGATTTGGTTGTTAAAAAATAAAAATGTCTCCTTCAATAGAAAATCTGGGTCCAATCTGGGATCCATACTAGTGGTGAAACTGCTCAGGTTCAAAGATGAGGAGATTCTCAGGAGAGCCAAGTGCCTGAAGGGAACCAAAATCTTCATCAATGAAGACTTCTCAGAAAAAAAGTACGTCTAAGAAGAAAGAAACTGCTGCCACGACTAATTGAAGAACAAAAGAAAGGCAATATCACGTACCTGAAGTACAATCAGCTGGTCGTTCACCCTCCCTCTCGTAGGTATATGGCAAGTGACTCAGCTATAGTACATTGATTGTACTCACAACCATACATGCATATTTACTCTATTTGTTCATCTGTTTCCCCTAACCTCATGACCAAAAAACACACATTGCTCTACATGGCATAACCCTCTGAAGTCCGCAGTGGTGTTACGTGGACTGTCTCAATGTGCATACCATAGGAAGTGCACTCCTATTGATAAAACTAACACACATGTATGGCTGTATGGGAGGCACGCATTTCAATGTTTCAGTTCCGACTGTATATACAATTCCCGGCTGTATATCTCTCTTAGTTGGGAAGATGTCAAACCCTGATAATGAGATCTTTAACCCGTTAGATATTAATGAAGCGAACAATAAATATAATGATTGTGTTGATCCAGATTCACATTTCCTGAAACTTACTAGAAATAATTATATCACTTGTGATTGCTGTAGTGTTACGCAATTGAACAACCTGTATAGCAGTATCTCATTCCAGAACAAGCTTGTTTTCAACCTTTCATTTGAACGTCCGCAGTCTTTCCTAAAAAATCATGACCACCTTGTTCATTGTCTGTCTTCTCTCAGTCGTGAATTTCCCATTGTTGCCCGTTCAGAAACATGGTCGACTGAAGAGACAACCTCGCTTTATGACATGGCCCCTTATCATGCTGTTCACCACTGTAGAACCTAAAGAGTGGGAGGAGGAGTGTCCATTTTTGATCGTAAACGTTTTCAACTCTTTGTGAGAGAGGGACCTCACACTCACAACTGATGACATTGGTGTTGAATCTCCTTTCATAGAAAGGCACTCCTATTCCTTTTCTTGCGTAAGAAAGTGGTCATTGGATGCATCTATCGGCTAGCCGATTCTGACATTTGGTAGTTTCATTGATATCCTTGCATGAACCTTGGATTTGATTGATAATGATGATACAATGTTTTCTGTTGGGTGATTGTAACATAAATGTATTTAAAAGTGAGAATCACTCACTGATATCTGACTTGCTGAATGCTTTATACTCCATCTATCTGTATTCCCTCATATATAAGCCCACAAGAGTGACCAATTCATGTGCCACCCTTATTGATCATATTTTTTACAAATTCTTTGAATAATGTGCCTAATGCAGGTATACTTTATACTGACATTTCTGACCACCTCACAATTTTCCACTTCTCGTTGGCAGCTGGGAATGAACAGGTGGGAAAGATTAGTAGCATTACATGTACAATATTTAAGAAAAGTCATTGTGAGCGCTTTAAGATGTTGATCAACTCTGTACTTCACCATTGCATTCCCTTAGTTAAAAGAGAGCAGCAGAAGGGTTCTGGAAACCTTTGTTTAAAACCGTCCTCAAAAAACCCTCAGTTAAAAAAAAAACAAGATGTTATAAAAAGTTTCTCACAAATCCCTTTCCTCTGAATTCTGCAAATTACAAAAAGTATAAGAACAAATTTACACACCTACTTCGGGGAGATCCCCAAAAATATATTTTAATAATAGAAATTCCAGAATCCTTAAATAATATAGACAAAATCCTCAATCAACTGTTGAATAGGAAAATGGGATCTACAACTATCCCATCTCAATATATTGTTGGAAATAAGAACTATAGTGATCCTGGTGTTATTTCATGTGAATTTAATAACATTTTTTGCGAATTGAGGAAACTGATGGAAATCCCTTGGATTACGTTAAGGGACATTTCCGTTGTCTTCTCCAGTTTGATCGTCCTGATGTTTTTTTATTTCACCTTTATTGGACTAAGCAAGTCAGTTAACAAATTCTTATTTACAATGACTGCCTACCCCGGCCAAACCCTAACCCGGACAACACTGGGCCAATTGTGCACTACCCTATGGGACTCCCAATCACGGACGTTTGTGACACAGCCTGGAATCAAACCAGAGTCTGTAGTAACGCCTCTTATCACTGAAATGCAGTGCCTTAGATCGCTGCGCCACTCAGGAGCCCATGTGATGGAGGTAATTGGTAACTTAAAAGATATCAGCAGCAGGTCATGATGAGATTGGTGCCTGTAGTGAAATCAGTGTCTTCCTCGATCACTGAGCCTCTAACGTATATTTTCACCAAATCTATGCAAACTGGTATTCTTCTAAAATACTAGAAAAATTTGTGTATAAGAGAATGTTGAAACATTTCAAATCAACACTGTATTCTATATGAGCACTAATAGGTTTTCGTAAAAACTACTCCACAGATATGTCTCTTTTGCAACATGTGGGTCAAATATTTACAGCCCTTAACAACAATGAACATGCTCTTGGCATCTTTTTAGATTTATCCAAAGTGTTTGACACGGTTGATCAGGAAATATTACTTTCTAATATTTCGTTTTTTCATGATTTATACATATAATTGGTTATATAGTTATATTTATGATAGACAACAATTTGTTTATGCAAATGTCTGTGCATCTACCAGGGTCAAGATATCCTGTGGTGTCTAACAGGGTTCGATAATTGGACATTTGCTATCCCTATATCAATGACCTTGCTGCTGTGTCTTCCACCGTACTTCCCATTCTCTTGCTGATGACACCAATTTGATTTTATCATAAAATTATTTTGATTGACTAATTAATGAAGCCAACCCAGGCATGGACAAATTGTATGATTGGTTCCAGATAAACAAATTATCTTTCATGTAAAATCTTTATTGTATCCACAATTTTTTTTATTTTTAAGTCACAAGTCGCATCCACTAGATTCCTCTGAGTTCTAATTGCTGAAAAATGATACTGGAAAGATCATATTCCATTTGTCTGCAGCAAAGTGATGAAATCTGTTGGTATCATCAGAAATATTTGCGGTGTGGTTTATCAGGCTTGCTTCCTAACTCTATTCTGTAGCTTAATTTACCTATATCTAATTTACTGTAATATTGTCTGGGCCAGTACACACGCCTCTTACCTCCACAAATTACTTATCATACAAAATACATTTGCAAGACTAGCCATCTCCTCTAATTACCTGGCTCCATCTACACCTTTGTTTAAGAAACAATATCTTGTCTATTTACAACATTAATGTCCAGCAAATTATGCATTTTCATCTACAAATGCTCATACCTCCCAGACAGTTTACCTAAACCCTTCAATGGATTCTTCCAGGCTAATTCTGAAATCCATCTATATAACACAAGACACTGCGATAACCTCTAGCCTCCCCTCTGTCACACCTCACATAGTCAATTCTCTATCAGATACAGAGGTACCTTACTCTGGAATTCATATCTTCACATTGCCAAAACCTCATCATCCCTCAATGTCAACTCAGTAATCTCCTTATAGCCCAACTCTCACACACTCACATCCACACATGCATATACCGTTTTTCAGTTCTTTGTGTTCGATTCATTTGTACTTTTATGATTAGTGTTTTTAAAAAATCTGTTTTAACAAACCTTTCTGATATTTTTTACTTATGTTTTGTATGTAGTTTTTTTGTGGTGTGATTTTTATATATGCCCTTGGGCTTCCAACCACACCTGCACACCGCTTTTTATTTATTTATTTATTTGTTTTTATCAGTGTCGTTGCTTATCACTTATTTGATTATTTGATTTGGTGCAAATAAATTCAACCTTAAACCTTAAACTGTAGACACTAATAGTCATGTTTGCCCGGTAAAGGTCTTTCTGGTATTGATAACGGAGTTGGGAAGGGGAGGAATATTTACCACACATACAGTATACTGTATTACCACAGCTGATGGTATGCCGAAGGGGTCCTCCAGCATAGCCTACTGACAGGCCCTGATTTTAGCTTGCCAGAGAATGACCGCATATACATTCTTTGTACATGTAATTCCAAGATAAGGGAAATAAATTAAAAAGACAACACTATCTCTACTTCCACAAATCTTAATCTGAACACCTAAATTGGAAGATTTACTGGTGACTTGTGTTTGGGGGGTAGATGGTTGCTTGGTTTACATCCATGGTTCTTACATAAAAAGACAGATGGGAAATGGATGACCTCATCACCTGAGCATATGCCCCTTCAGCAGGTGAGCAAAGTGGCAGGCTTTAGAAACGCTGTGTCGGAACAAGATGGTTGAATGACTACTGAGTTTCTGTGGTGATCCATTCTGTAATAATGGGAAGCCTCACTTAGAGTAAATTATAGAAGATTGTGTGCATCAATTAACTTTAATTTAAAAAACATTTGGAGGGGAGCAAATGGATTTGTTAGACAGGCAACTCAAATACCATATATCCCCAAAAAAGTGTAACTTTAAAGGGATACTTCGGGATTTTGGCAAAAATAGTATGCTAGCGGATACCCATAGACTTCCAATCATTGCGCTAACACTAGTTAGCATTGGCTTGCGAAACTACCTCAAACTTCCTTCATACTGGACACAGAGACATAAAAATGGTATCCACAAGTTCATCCAGAGTGGGATTGCTGCAATTTAGAGTATGATCCAATTGTAAGCATTAGCAACAGAGCATATGGGAAAACAAACAAGAAATGGAGGCGGAGGGGTGGCTGCCATTTTATGGGCTCTTAACCAACCGTGCTATTTTGTTTGTTTTTTCGCGTTGTTTGTAACTTATTTTGTACAAAATGTTTGTTTGTACAAAAGCTATATAAAGCTATACTGTTACACTGGCAATACTAAAGTGTCTATAAGAACATCATATAGTCAAAGGTATATGAAATACAAATGGTATAGAGAGAAATAGTCCTATCATTTCTATAAAAACTACAACCTAAAACTTCTTAACTGGGAATATTGAAGACTCATGTTAAAAGGAACCACCAGCTTTCATATGTTCTTATGTTCTTATGTTCTGAGCAAGGAACTTAAACATGAGCTTTTTTACATGGCACATAATGTACTTTCACTTTCTTCTCCAACACTGTGTTTTGCATTATTTAAACCAAATTGAACATTATTTGAGACTAAATGGATTTTATTTATATAATATATTAAGTTAAAATAAAAGTGTGGTCGACCGATTATGATTTTTCAACGCTTATACCGATTATTGGAGGACCAAAAAAGCCGATACCGATTAATCGGACGATTTAAAAAAATATATATTTGTAATAATGACAATTACAACAATGCTGAATTAACACTTATTTTAACTTACTATAATACATCAATAAAATCAATTTAGCCTCAAGTAGATCATGAAATAATAAATAATGCAAAAACAAAGTGTTGGAGAAGAAAGTAAAAGTGCAATATGTGCTATGTAAGAAAGCTAACGTTTCAGTTCCTTGCTCAGAACATGAGAACATATGAAAGCTGGTGGTTCCTTTTAACATGAGTCTTCAATATTCCCAGGTAAGAAGTTTTAGGTTGTAGTTATTATAGGAATTATAGGACTATTTCCCTCTATACCATTTGTATTTCATTAACCTTTGACTATTGGATGTTCTTATAGGCACTTTAGTATTGCCAGTGTAACAGTATAGCTTCCGTCCCTCTCCTCGCTCCTCCCTGGGCTTGAACCAACAACACAGCGACAACAGCCACCACATCGAAGCAGCGTTTCCCATGCAGAGCAAGGGAAACAACCACCCCAAGGCTCAGAGCGAGTGAAGTTTGAAATGCTATTAGCACGCGCTAACTAGCCAGCCATTTCACTTCGGTCACACCAGCCTCATCTCGGGAGTTGATAGGTTTGAAGTCATAAACAGCGCAATGCTTGACGCACAACGAAGAGCTGCTGGCAAAACGCACGAAAGTGCTGTTTGAATGAATGTTTACACGCCTGCTTCTGCCTACCACCGCTCAGTCAGATACTTAGATACTTGTATGCTTGTATGATCAGTCAGATTATATGCAACATAGGACACGCTAGATAATATCTAGTAATATCATCGACCTCTAGTTCATTCAGTATTTTTAGAATTGTCATTTATTACAAATTTATATATATATAAAAATCGTCCGATTAATCGGTATCAGCTTTTTTTGGTCCTCCAATCATCGGTATCAGTATCGGTCGACCTCTAGTACATAATACCCCAACCAGAAGCCATGGATTACAGGCAGCATCCGCACTGAGCTAAATAATAATAAAAAGTAACACAATAAGAAAAACAATAACAATAACAACACCGGCTCCGACGCTTGCAAACTATTACAGACTACAAAGAGAAGCACAGTCGCGAGCTGCCCAGTGATACGAGCCTACCAGATGAGCTAAATAACTTCTATGCTCGCTTCGGGGCAAGTAACACTAAAACATGCATGAGAGCATCAGCTGTTCCGGACAACTGTGTGATCACGCTCTCCGCAGCCGATGTGAGTAAGACCTTTAAACAGGTCAACATTCACAAGGCCGCAGGGCCAGACGGATTACCAGGACGTGTACTCCGAGCATGCGCTGACCAACTGGCAAGTGTCTTCACTGGCATTTTCAACCTCTCCCTGTCTGAGTCTGTAATACCAACAGGTTTCAAGCAGACCACCATAGTCCCTGTGTCCAAGAACACTAAAGTAACCTGCATAAATGACTACCGACCCGTAACACTCACGTCTGTAGCCATGAAGTGCTTTGAAAGGCTGGCCATGGCTCACATCAACACCATTATCCCAGAAACCCTAGACCACACCAATTTGCATACCACCCCAACAGATCCACAGTTCATGCAATCTCTATTGCACTCCACACTGCCCTTTCACACCTGGACAAAAGGAACACCTATGTGAGAATGCTGTTCATTGACTACAGCTCAGCATTCAACACCATAGTGCCCTCAAAGCTCATCACTAAGCTAAAGACTCTGGGACTAAACACCTCCCTCTGCTACTGGATACTGGACTTCCTGACGGGCCGCCCCCAGGTGGTAACGGTATACCCTGATGAAGACAGCTTGTCTGTCAAAACGTTGGTTATAAAATTATTGCATCTGAGCTCCTAGAGTGTGCGTCTCTCATTTCATTTTTCAAGTGTTCTACTCCGCTAGCCAGCACCTTGCCTAAACAGGCATGCGTTTCTTTCGCCTCTAGATAAGAGTAGGTAACAACATATCCGCCACGCTGATCCTCAACACGGGGGCCCCTCAGGGGTGTGTGCTCAGTCCCCTCCTGTACACACTGTTCACTCATGGCTGCACGGCCAGGTACGACTCCAACATCATCATTAAGTTTGCCGATGACACAACAGTGGTAGGCCTGATCACCAAAAACAACGAGACAGCCTATTGGGAGGAGGTCAGAGACCTGACAGTGTGGTGCCAGGACAACAACCTCTCCCTCAACGTGCTCAAGACAAAGGAGATGATTGTGGACTACAAGAAAAGGAGGACCGAGCATGCCCCCATTCTCATTGACGGGGCTGTGGTGGAACAGGTTGAGAGTTTCAAGTTCCTTGGTATCCACATCACCAACAAACTAACATGGTCCAAGCACACCAAGACTGTCGTGAAGAGGGCAAGACAAAACCTATTCCCCCTCAGGAGACTGTAAATATTTGCCATGGGTCCTCAGATCCTCAAAAGGTTCTACAGTTGCACCAGAGAGAGCATCCTGACTAGTTGCATCACTGCCTGGTATGGCAACAGTCGGTGTACGACCACAAGGTACTCAAGAGGGTAGTGCGTACTGCCCAGTACATCACTGGGGCCAAGCTTCCTGCCATCCAGGACCAGGCAGTGTCAGAGGAAGGCCCTAAAAATTGTCAAAGACTCCAGCCACGCTAGTCATAGAGTGTTGTCTCTGCTACCGTACGGAAAGCGGTACTGGAGCGCCAAATGTCTAACCAGACTATTTGCATTGCCCCCCTCTTTTAAGTTGCTGCTACTCTCTGTGTATTATCTATGCATAGTCACTTTAATAACTCTACCTACTTGTATATATTACCTCGACTAACCGGTGCCCCCGCAAATTGACTCCATACCAGTACACCTTGTACATAGCCTCACTATTGTTATTTTACTGCTGCTTTTTAAAAACGGTTTAATTTATTTCACCTTTATTTAACCAGGTAGGCTAGTTGAGAACAAGTTCTCATTTGCAACTGCGACCTGGCCAAGCTAAAGCAAAGCAGTACGACACATACAACAGAGTTACACATGGAATAAACAAACATACAGTCAATAATACAGTAGAAAAATCTATATACAGCATGTGCAAATGAGGTAAGATAAGGGAGGTAAGGCAATAAATAGGCCATGGTGGTAAAGTAATTACATTATAGCAATTAAACACTGGAATGGTAGGATGTGCAGAAGATGAATGTGCAAATTGAGATACTGGGGTGCAAAGGAGCAAGATAAATAAATAAATACAGTATGGGGATGAGGTAGATTGGATGGGCTATTTACAGATGAGCTATGTACAGGTGCAGTGATCTGTGAGCTGCTCTGACAGCTGGTGCTTAAAACTAGTGATGGAGGTAAGAGACTCCAGCTTCAGAGATTTTTGCAGTTATTGGCAGCAGAGAACTGGAAGGAGAGGCCGCCAAAGGAAGAATTGGCTTGGGGGTGACCAGTGAGATAAGCCTGCTGGAGCGTGTGCTACGGGTGGGTGCTGCTATAGTGACCAGTGAGCTGAGATAAGGTGGGGTTTTACCTAGCAGAGACTTGTAGATGACCTGGAGCCAGTGGGTTTGGCAATGAGTATGAAGCGAGGGCCAGCCAACGAGATCATACAGGTCGCAGTGGTGGGTAGAATATGGGGCTTTGGTGACAAAACGGATGGCACTGTGATAGACTGCTTCCAATTTGTTGAGTGTTGGAGGCTATTTTGTAAACGACATCGCCGAAGTCGAGGATTGGTAGGATGGTCAGTTTTAAGAGGGTATGTTTGGCAGCACGAGTGAAGGATGCTTTGTTGCGAAATAGGAAGCCGATTCTAGATTACATTTTGGATTGGAGATGTTTAATGTCAGTCTGGAAGGAGAGTTTACAGTCTAACCAGACACCTAGGTATTTGTAGTTGTCCACATATTCTAAGTCAGAACCGTCCAGAGTAGTGATGCTGGACGGGCGGACAGGTACGGGCAGTGATCGGTTGAAGAGCATACATTTAGTTTTACTTGCATTTAATTAAGAGCAGTTGGAGGCCACGGAGGAGAGTTGTATGGCATTGAAGCTCATCTGGAGGTTAGTTAACACAGTGCCCAACAAAGGGCCAGAGGTATACAGAATGGTGTCGTCTGCGTAGAGGTGGATCAAAGAATCACCAGCAGCGAGAGCGACATCATTGATGTGTACAGAGAAGAGATTCGGGCCAGGAATTGAACCCTGTGGCGCCCACAGGTCCGGACAACAGACCCTCCAATTTGACATACTGAACTCTATCGGAGAAGTAGTTGGTGAACCAAGCGAGGCAATCATTTGAGAAACCAAGGCTGTTGAGTCTGCCAATAAGAATGCTGTGATTGACAGAGTCGAAAGCCTTGGCCCGGTCGATGAATACGGCTGCACAGTAATGTCTCTTATCGATGGCGGTTATGATATCGTTTAGGACCTTGAGCATGGCTGAGGTGCACCCATGACCAACTCTGAAACCAGATTGCATAGCGAAGAAGGTACGGTGAGATTCGAAATGGTTGGTAATCTGTTTGTTAACTTGGCTTTCAAAGACCTTAGAAAGGCAGGGTAGAATAGATATAGGTCTGTAGCAGTTTGGGTCCAGAGTGTATCCCCCTTTGAAGAGGGGGATGACCGCGGCAGCTTTCCAATCTTTGGGAATCTCAGACGATACAAAAGAGAGGTTGAACAGGCTAGTAATAGGGGTTGCAATAATTTCGGCAGATAATTTTAGAAAGAGAGGGTCCAGATTGTCTAGCCCGGTTGATATGTAAGGGTCCATATTTTGCAGCTCTTTCAGAACATCAGCTATCTGGATTTGGGTGAAGGAGTAGTGGGGGAGGTTTGGGCGAGTTGCTGTGGGGAGCGCAGAGCTGTTGACCGGGGTAGGGGTAGCCAGGTGGAAAGCATGGCCAGCCGTAGAAAAATGCATATTGATATTCTCAATTATTGTGGATTTATCAGTAGTGACAGGTCAATTAGAAAGGCCTGTTTGCAGAAGTGTTTTAGGGAGAGTTTGACAGTGATGAGGGGTGGTCATTTGACCGCAGACCCATTACGGATGCAGGCAATGAGGCAGTGATCTCTGAGATCTTGGTTAAAAACAGCAAAGGTGTATTTGTAGGGCGAGTTAGTTAGGATGATATCTATGAGGGTGCCCGTGTTTACGGATTTGGGGTTGTACCTGGTAGGTTCATTGATCATTTGTGTGAGATTGAGGGCATCAAGCTTAGATTGTAGGATGGCCAAGGTGTTAAGCATGTCCCAGTTTAGGTCACCTAGCAGCACGAGCTCAGAAGATAGATGGGGGGCAATCAATTCACATATGGTGTCCAGGGCACAGCTGGGGGCAGAGGGTGGTCAATAGCAAGCGGCAATGGTGAGAGACTTGTTTCTGGAAAGGTGCATTTTTAGAAGTAGAAGCTTGAATTGTTTTGGTACAGACCTGGATAGTAGGATAGAACTCTGCAGGCTATCTCTGCAGTAGATTGCAACACCACCCCCTTTGGCAGTTCTATCTTGGTGGAAAATGTTATAGTTAGGGATGGAATTTTCTGGGGTTTTGGTGGTTTTCCTAAGCCAGGATTCAGACACGGCTAAGACATCCGGCAGAATGTGCTAAAGCAGTGAATAAAGCAAACTTAGGGAGTAGGCTTCTAATGTTAACATGCATGAAACCAAGGCTTTTTTGGTTACTGAAGTCAACAAATGAGAGCACCTGGGGAGTAGGAGTGGAGCTAGGCACTGCAGTTCGGAGAAGTAGGATAAGGGTACGGATAAAGGCTTTAAGAACTGGCCGTCTAGCACGTTCGGAACAGAGAGTAAAGGAGCAGGTTTCTGGGCACGATAGCTTAGATTCAAGGCATAATGTACAGCCAAAGGTATGGTAGGAAGAGAGTACATTGGAGGTAAACCTAGGCATTGAGTAATGTAGAGAGAGAGATATAGAGACGTTTAAACCAGGTGATGTCATCGCATATGTGGGAGGTGGAACAACATGGTTGGTTAAGGCATATTGAGCAGGGCTATAGGCTCTACAGTGAAATAAGACAGTAATCACTAACCAGGACAGTAATGGACAAGGCATATTGATATTAGGAAGAGGCATGCGTAGCCAAGTGATCATATAGGTCCAGTGGTGGTTGGGCTGGCTGGTTACGCGGCGATTCAGACAGTTAACAGGCCTGTGCTAGAAAGCTAGCAGGCCGGGTCTAGTAAGCTAGCATAAGGGCCTTAGAGGGATGGGGGAAAAGTCTGTTTTTGCCTCCTCGTGCTGTGACATCGATAGACCAGTCGTGGAATTAGTAGGGTTCCAAGTAGCAGAGGGGTCCAAGTCCAGTTGGCCAAATGGGTATAGTAGTCGCAAGAAACTGGCCAGTGGATCAGCTAACAGTCCAATATGCTATAGATAGCTAGCAGGCCGCGGTTAGCAGAATGGGCCTTCAGGGGACTTCGCGCCTGAGGGGTCTGTTGGGATCCTCGGGCAGATTATGTCGGTATTCCAGTCGTGAAGGATCAGCGGGGTTCCGTGCCCCGTACCGACAGTAGAAGGGGTCTGGATATTGTAGCCGAGGAGAGGGCTTCAGGAGTAGCCCAGGAGCCCTAGCCAGGAGATGGGTCTAGCATGGGCTAGCCCCAGGCTAGTTGGTGCTTGCTCCGGGACGGAAACTTTAGTTATTTATTATTATTTGTTACTTTTATTTATTTTTTTATTTTTTTTGTATTTTTCTTAAAACTGCATTTTTGGTTAAGGGCTTGTAAGTAAGCATTTCACTGTAAGGTCTACACCTATCGTATTCGGCGCATGTGACAAATACAATCTGGTTTGATTCGAAAATGTATTCAAAATGCTTGTCCTCTGCTGGTGATTTGCAGGATAAGCAATGATACAAGTAAAAGGAGGGATGTGATTGGCTACAATATTTCAGTATTAAATGGGACACAATTTTTAAACTAGCAGAGATCCCACTCTGTAACGTTGGTATGCCCGTAGGGTATATTAGGTCCAACAATATATTTAAAAATATGCCAAATTAAAGTCATATCCTTTTAAATGTTTTTATGCTTTTAGATACAACTGTCAAATATATGTCAACAATCAGTCCTCCAAAGGACCATTCTATGGATATTTTGGGGGGGAGGGGAACCAACACATTTTGGTATATTTTTTACCTTATTTCTTGAGGAATCACTCATGAAGCAACTGGTGGGTACAGAAGAGAACAGAACAGGAACAGGGTTGAACGACTATTTCCCCTGGCACTATTTCCTGGAGAGAGACTTCCTGGCTGCTTGGCGAAACAAGCGTCAAGGTCACTGTATTAGCTGGCCAGTGAAGAATCAGACAGGCTATAACAGCACCAGTCTACCAGGGAGACATTGGTTGTCAGAGGTCATTCTCCTTGACTAACAGAATGTGGAGATGGATAAAGCCCAAAGAGAAGCTGGCAGAAACAGATAAAGTATAAATAGAAGGAAAATAGTTGTAAAAAGTATTACATCTACATACTGTACCTATAGATGTAACATTTGAAAATAATGTACAGTTATTTTTTTAGAATTAAAAAATTAAAACCAATCGTTAATCTAGTGAGGAAAAACAAAAACCCTTTCACCGGCATTCAGGATCCCAATTCTTATTACAATCATTGTTTTCTGTGATTATGTGTCCCAGAGCATACCAGATTACGGACATTTTTTAAATAACATTAGAAACAAAACACCCACTAGACAAAGACATAAAAGGAACACACATCTCCTGCTACCCTTGCAAAACATTCAGGCAAGCGCACACACATGGACAAATGCCCGCAGGAGCACAGGCACATGCGTGCTTACACACACACACACACACACACACACACACACACACACACACACACACACACACACACATACATACACACACACTTTCCCAGGAGCTACTGCATTCGGCCAGCCCACAGTGAGGTAAACACTTTGCCATTAGAGTTTATACTAGTAGGTCAGGTAGGTACTGTAAATGTAGTGGTGGCTCTCCACCATTACTCAAATGGGCAGCAGCATCATACATACACCCACTAGTCTATTGAAGAAGTGAGGAAGCTGTTGGCATTTATCCATATTCCATTTTCCACCACACAGCAGAAAACATATCCAGGACATCCAAACAATAGACCAAGGTATTACGTTTGCAGTAGAACACAGGCAAGCATTTTGGCATCAGATCAAATCTGCTAATCAACTTTTTAAGGTGCATTCATCATGTTGAAGTGAATTATAGTTGTATAACTAACTAAAGCCTCTTCAGAAGACTTCTTAACTTTTATAGAATACCAAAACTCCCAACATGAATCAATATTTGTGATTTGGTGATGCCAAATAAGGTTTTGTGAGAGCTCCTGATTTGAAGATAACATTTGTGAACCATCTTGAGATCTCTTGGGGACAGCATGCATCATTCCAATGCAGAACACACAATTTGTTTTATGAACCACACAAGTGGAGAGAGAGAGAACCCAAACTGCTGAGAGAATGAGAGGGAGAGAGAGCGAGGAAAAAGCAAAGAGATTGGAAGAAAGATAAAAAGCGAGGAAGAGAACGCGAGTGAGAAAGAGAATGAGAGAGAGAGAGAGAGAGAGAGAGAGAGAGAATGAGAGAGAGAGAATGAGAGAGAGAGAGAATGAGAGAGAGAGAATGAGAGAGAGAGAATGAGAGAGAGAATGAGAGAGAGAGAGAATGAGAGAGAGAGAATGAGAGAGAGAGAGAGAGAGAGAGAGAGAATGAGAGAGAGAGAGAATGAGAGAGAGAGAATGAGAGAGAGAGAGAATGAGAGAGAGAATGAGAGAGAGAGAGAATGAGAGAGAGAGAATGAGAGAGAGAGAATGAGAGAGAGAGAATGAGAGAGAGAATGAGAGAGAGAATGAGAGAGAGAGAATGAGAGAGAGAGAGAGAGAGAGAGAGAGAGAGAGAGAGAGAGAGGGAGAGAGAGAGAGAGAGAGAGAGAGAGAGAGAGAGAGAGAATGGAAGTGAGACAGGGAGGGAAAGAGGGAAATAGGGAGGACTTACCCCAACGTGGTCATTGTGACAATGGTGTACCAGAAGGAGGCTGGAATGCTGGTGAACTTGGTCGACGACGACCCCTTCTCTGCGTAGAACATGACCGTGGCGAAGATGATGATGGCCATGGTGAGGGAGAAGAGGAGAAAGCCCAGCTCGGAGGCGCAGCTCTTCAGCGTGTACCCCAGGATCCTGAGGCCCTGCGAGTGGCGGGAGAACTTGAAGATGCGGAACACACGGAACACTCTGAGCGTGACGAAGGCCCCACTCACATCCTCATTGTCTGTCATCACCAGGCCGATGTAGTAGGGAAAGATGGCTACCACGTCTATGATGCTCATCACACTGCGCATAAATTGGTAGCGGCTGGGTGCGGCGAACAGTCTCATGAGGTACTCCACAGTGAAGATGAGGACGCAGGCTGTGTCCATGCAGAAGAAGGCGATGGTATAGCGCTCGCCACACGGCATATCCTTCTGTGAAGGCGTGGCACCGCAAGGTACCGTCTCTATCACGTTGGTGAGGACTGAGATGGCGATGAAGAAGCCGGTGACATAGTAGAACACAAGGGCCATGGTGGAGGTGTGAGGGTTCTCAAAGGCCCTCCACATGGTCTCTCTGTATGTCATGTTGGGCAGCTTGCAGTCCTTGTTGTCATCCTGGTCATCCTGGAGACGCTCCGCGTTCTCCCGCTTCCGGTCCTTGTACTCTTCGTAGCAGCAGTCGCCGATGATCTCCGGAATGATGCCGAAGAAAGTTAGCTCTTCGTCATAGGCCGAGATGCACTCGTAGCGAGGATAGTGCAACTTTCCCGTCCGGTAGAAGTTGAGAATGCTGCGGAAGGAGTCTGGGTCCCGGTCGAAAAAGTACTCCTTTGTCTCCTCATCGTAAAAAAACTGTTTCTCTGAGCTTCCCAGCAGGGTGTCTGGGTAGCGGTCCAGTGTGGTCCTCCAGGTCTGGAAGCGTCGTCCACTCACGTTCAGGATGATCAGCTCGTCATGTCTCTTTCTGTGGTCTCTAGGAGCAATGGGCATGGGGCAGTTGGCCACAGGCATCCAGCCAATAGCTGCTGCCCGTGCAAAGGGAAGCCATGCAGCCACTCCTGCCGCCATGGCGACTCACTCTGTGTTCCGGCTTGCCTTAAAATGACCTGCCATCTTGAGCAGAGAAACAGACAAAACACACAATCAGTAACAACTCATGAATACAACATTTCCATGATAAGGTGATTGCATGGTACAGTGCCTTCAGAAGTTTTTCACACCCCTTGACTTTTTCCAGATGTTGTTGTGTTACAGCCTGAATTTAAAAAGGCTTTACATTTAAATTGTTTGTCACTGGCCTACACGCATCGTTTTTGTTTGTGGAAGACAGACGGAAGACTGAGGGACCACCTGTGATAATTAGCGATCTAGCATGCTCCGAACAACTGTGCGTAACGGAAGAAGGCCACCAGAAATGTGCTGTCATTGAGCAAAACTGCAATCTGCAACTGTGAAGAAGGTGGCCAGTTTATTAGGTCACCGCCCAATTCCTGAAAAGGGTTCGCTCCTACAGACACTTGGCCATACTGTTCGATTGAACATTAAAATGCGCAAAACAAGTGACCCAAGCAGCATTGAGCGTGGTGGTATGATCGTCTGTGCCAGGCACGCTGGTTCCAGTATCTCACAAATGGCCGGCTTCCTGGGCTTTTCATGGACGGCAGTGTCTAGGGTTTCCTGATAATGGTGCGACAAACTAAAAACATCCAGTCAGTGGCCTTTTTATGGAGCGAAAACAGCTTGTTGATGAGAGGTCCAAGGAGAATGGCAAGAATCGTGCAAGCTAATAGGCAAGCCACAAACAGGCAAAAAACGGTGCAGTACAACACTAGAGTGTGCAGATCGGCATCTGAGAAAGCACAACTCGTCGGTCCTTGTCACGGATGGGCTATTATAGCAGACGACCACACTGGATTCCACTCCTATCAGCTAAAAACAAGAAGAAACAGCTCCAGTGGGCACACCATCACCAACAATTGACAATTGAGGAGTGGAAAAACATTGCCTGGTCTGACGAATCCCGGTTCCTGTTGCATCATGCTGACGGCAGAGTCAGGATTTGGCATAAGCAGTCCATGGCCCCATTCTGCCTGGTGTCAACAGTACAGGCTGATGGTGGTGTAATGGTGTGGGGAATGTTTTCCTGGCACACGTTAGGTCCCTTGATGCCAATTGAGTAACGTTTCCATTCCCCAAATAATTCAGGCTGTTTTGGAGGCAAAGGGGGGTTCGACCCAGTACTAGATGGGTGTACCTAATAACTATATTTTGCATTTATTTTGATGTGATATGAAAGTAAAGAGATTAATGTTTCTACAACCGTATTGCAATGGAGAATCGATTTGGCTTTAGATGGAGTATTTGGCAGTCTACCTCTGAAAATAACATATAAGGTCCTTGGACCAATGGTAGGCTCCTTAAGAGTACATCTTGGGCTATGGATGCAAGGATTATAACAAGAATCCCTCTGCAAGAACACCACCTCTAAAAGACCTCTAAGCAGGCTGTCAAATTCCCTGTCATTTCCAGAGCTCACAGAACAGAATGTTTAAGACAGAGAGGATAATGTGAAGTATCGTTAGGAAGCTCTGTTAACAGCTATGACAAATAGAAGTGGTCTGTTCAGAATAGAACGAGACCTGTAGAGTCAGAATTGCATACCTGCCATACTGCTAAGTATGTATCCGATTTAAGGATAATATTTAGAACGATTGTCAAAATATCGAAAATCCAGTATACTTCTGCTTTTTTATTGCTCATTTAGATAATTTGATCACTCTTTTGTTGCTGCGAATTTTTCTGCAAAGCAGGAAATGCAAACGTGTGGTGTATTCGAGTTTTAATAAAGGTTTCTGAAGTTTGTCATTTCCACATTGAAATTTCAGACTTGATTTGCCTTAACAAAAAATATATCCATTCCTTATAATCCACATGTTAATTCACATTTCCTGTTGCTGCAGGATTAATTTCCTTCTGTTTGCAAACTGGCTCAGATGAAGATCCTGCATGCTGTAGCCTAGCGCTGGTTGAATACAATTCAGTAGTTTGATGAATAAGTAAAACATTTTTGCTGGTTTAACATTCCCATAACCATTCTCAACTCCGCATGTCAGGCTACTTGTAGAAAAAAAGACCAGCACATTAGAAACAAATAGGGACCACTCACGTGCTCAATCAAAGCTTTCTATATCACTTACCGCCAAACAAGGAAAGATCCCAATAAATGTATTGCGCGATCCTCCAGTAAAATAATTCCTCAGAGGAAAAGCTACATGTTTTGAAGTACGCATTGACAAAGGACCTCTATACGAATAAACGAACGAAGTATAGAGGAACACGAGATGGGGATGGATGTTGATGCGTTGAACGACCCGAAACGTGTTGATGGAATTCACCAAAACCTTGGATGTCTTTCTTTAAACCACACCTGCATCTAGTGGCACCTGCGGTTTGGACAGAAAGCACAGATTCATTTTGCAGTCTTCGGGATGATATTCACACCTACCTCATGTCGGTGAAGACTAGAATAGTGGATGATGGATGTAGGAGTCAGTCTCCGCAATGTCTCTCTCTCTCTCTCCCGCTCTCTCTCTCTCTCTCTATTTATCTCTTGTGCGCATAGGCTCTAACACTCTCCATCTCCCCTCATAAGTTTACCGTGACAAATCAGTCCACTCAACCAGCTACACGGACTGATTTGTCAACACTTTATTCATGTTTTTTCTTTCTTCTTTACGTTTTATTGGTTAATGTGAGAAAATACATCTTGATTATGCACGCCTTTATTGGGGGAGTTGGTATACTGTGAAAGTTCCTAATTCAATTATGTGCAGCACGGTGAGGGAAAGTTGCCTTCTAGAGAAATCTTATCACATGACAGTGTATAATAACTAGAACACTTGATAGTTATGATCGAGAAGGGTTTGCAGCGTGCTTTTTAACATTTTCTTTAGTACAGGGTAATATATCACGATTTAATGGTCATCTCGTCGTTTAAACCCACTCATCAAATCGAATGTTTACTCTATAATGAAAAGTGGAAGGCTTTTATATTTAGCCTCTATAACTTACACGTATTACCATGTAATGTGTAAGTAAATGCATTGTTAATTATCTTACAGGGTGAACATGTAAATGTTACGGCTCATCCGAACTGGGATTTGGGTTGAAAAATCCGAAAGGCTTGTTTTGACGGATTACAGAAATTCAAATTCAGAGCTCCAAAATGGTATTCCATACACTGTGATTGGAGGAAGCGTGGAAAGGTTATGTTGCTTTAAAAGTTGATTCAACGTTATCCCATTTAGGAGACAAGTAGATGAAAAATGCCCTTGAAAGATTTTGCTGAGTGCTAGAGAGCTCTTTGTTTATGCCCATTCAGGATCATTCACACCCTCTTAAACCATAGCACCACCAATCTCTTCAAGAATTAACATGTAAATGCAAGATCAACCATCAGCCTGGTCAACCTCTCCATTATCTCAGCCAATCATGGCTAGCCAGGAAAGACCCTGTCTTTCTTCTTTACAGCTCAGTGCTTTTTCCTTGGCTAAACTAGGCTAATCATTTAACATTTTTATTCATATTTAAGGATCACATATACGTTTGTAATTGAGGCACATAAAGTTCACATGTTCAACAAGGCATTTCTGAAAAGAAAAGAAAACGATAATTTTTCCAACTGCCCTACTGTGAAGAAGGAACTAGAGTCATCCACCCGCTGTTGGGCTGGCATGTCACAAATGATGGATGGTACATATTAAAATGTTTAAATCTTATTTTTAATTTTTTAATCATAGTGAGAAGTAATTAAGTAGGATTTGAGATCATACAAAATGTAGACCTCGAAACGAGGATTATATCCATATTTATTACCCAAGAGAGGCAGTAAACATTGGCCTGGGGAAAGTAGAGAGTTTAGAGTATTACTTTATTAATCCCAATTTGGGAAATTATTTTCTCATGCATCGTTAATGACTTGACAGGACGCAATGACAGGACACGTAACGATGACCAACACATGATTAAAAAACAAAAGGCACACGCACCAACCATAGTATCCCAAATTGAATAGTCTGATTCCAGTGCTGTTTTCCATCCTACTCTGGAAGGAAAACAGGAAGCAGCATTTCCCAATAGACGGTTAATCAATTACACTCATTAAAAAGCCTCATAGCTGTGTGGGTAAATAGGACCGTCTAAACCTCTCTGTGGAACATCTGGGCAGGATGTTACCTGCCACTGAAGCTGCTCCTGTGTTGCGTTAAAGTGTCGTGGAGTGGGTGTGTGTCATTGTCCATGATCGTGTCTGTTTTTACTGGCGGCCTTTTTATGAACATGTCTAGGCTGCAGCCAATTGTAGCAGTGGCTTTGTTAAGGATTTTGTAAAGCTAGTTTTAAGTCCTACTTAGCTAAATTCCCTTTCCAGCACATAGGGATAGGTCACTACACTCACCATTTTTTAATTTTTTTTACCTTTATTTAACTAGGCAAGTCAGTTAAGAACAAATTCTTATTTTCAATGATGGCCTAGGAACAGTGGGTTAACTGCCTTGCTCAGGGGCAGAACGGCAGATTTGTACCTTGTCAGCTCGGGGGTTTGAACTGGCAACCTTCCGGTTACTAGTCCAACGCTCTAACCACTAGGCTACCCTGTCGCCCTGTCACTGCTATAGAACATACAAAGCATTTTGTCACATACATTAAAAGATCCAAGCTTCCCTAAAAAGTACAGTCTGGATTGTTTTTGTTGCTTTGTAGACACTGTGAGAGTACTCCTTCCAGTTCAGTTTGTTGCCCACTAGTACACCCTAGTACTTACAAGAGTCAACAGTGCCAATCACTTCAAAATGAATAGAAATGGGATTAAAGACACATTTATTTGTCCTCAAATCTACCACTAGCTCCTTGGTCTTATCATGTGTCATATCACTGAGCATACAGCATGTGTCATCCAATTCCCTCGTTGCGCTGTGCAGACATATTATTCCGTAAGGGAGCTAAGCCTACACAACTCAGAGTATTTACTTGGCCTCAAGTTAACTGTTACTTAATAGCCTTCACAAACTTGGTCAACAAAAAAAATCTGGAACAATTGTCTTTCCCTGAGTACATCCGTATCCATACTTTACCGTTCAAAAAGGTCCCCCAGAAGGACATTCTTTCAACAATTTCCATTATGAATGTGAGGTATTCAAAAAGGCTCTAATTTGCTCTGGAGACCCTGAAGTAATGAAATAACCCTCCAACTTAAAATAGACACTAAAATAACACTAGAGTTAACATACTCACTGGCAACACACTGGTTCTGCTTTGGAAAACCCCTATTTTTCCACCCTACAAGCCTCCTAACCATAGAGAAGTTGAAGAAACACCAGACCTTCCTCACATCTCCCTCTTCAGTCCCATGCAGCCAGTCGATGCTTGTCTCAAGGCCCCCTCGGCTGACTGTGTCATGTTGGCCTTTTGAAAGGACCCCTTCACGGGGAACAGATGGAAGAAGAAGAAGAAGAAGTCTAGATGATGAAATGCACTTTTGATGAAAACCCCTGTAATGTAGCAAATGTTCTTCAGATGAAGGCATTTAAAAGCATTGCGTCTTTGAACAATTTATCTTAAATTAAATGTGTTTTAGAAAACACCCTGGCATGGAAGGTATTTTTAAGAATATGCATGCTCTAAGTAGCTGGAGGGATACTGATATGCGACACTATTCCATTACATAAACTCCTTTCATGTTCCTGCTAAAAGGATTTTGAAGGAGGAAAAAAATACAAAATGTGTCTTTCCACAAAAGATGAGAGAAGACTTGTTTTTCTTTCTTTTACTGGTGCAACTGTATTTCAATGTCATTGTTCTGCATGAATGTATCATTTACAGTACCAGTCAAAAGCTTGGACACACCTACTCATTTTAGTGTTTTACATTGTAGAATAATAGTGAAGACATCAAAACTATGAAATAACACATATGGAATCATGTAGTAACCAAAAAAGTGTTAAACAAATCAAAATATATTATATCTGAGATTCCTCAAAGTAGCCACCCTTTGCCTTGATGACAGCTTTGCACGCTCTTGGCATTCTCTTAACCAGCTTCATGAGGAAGTCACCTGGAATCCATTTAAATTAACAGGTGTGCCTTGTTAAAAGTTCATTTGTGGTATTTATTTCCTTCTTAATGCATTTGAGACAATCCGTTGTGTTGACCCAGACCCAGAGTTACCTCTGCTGCAGAGGATAAATTCATTAGAGTTAACTGCAGATTGCAGTCCAAATAAATGCTTCCCAGAGTTCAAGTAACAGACACATCTCAACATCAACTGTTTAGAGGAGACTGCATGAATCAGGCCTTCATGGTCGAATTGCTGCAAAGAAACCACTACTTAAGAACACCAATAAAAAGAAGAGACTTGCTTGGGCCAAAAAACACGAGTAATGGACATTAGACTGGTGGAAATCTGTTCTTTGGTCTGATGAGTCCAAATTTGAGATTCTTGATTCCAACCGCTGTGTCTTTGTGTGATGCAGAGTAGGTGAACAGATGATCTCCGCATGTGTGGTTCCCACCGTGAAGCATGGAGGGGGTGTGATGATGTGGGGGTGCTTTGCTGTTGACACTGTCTGTGATGTATTTAAGGCACACTTCAAGGCACACTTAACCAGGATGGCTACCACAGCATTCTGCATCAATACGCCATCCCATCTGGTTTAAGCTTAGTGGGACTATCATTTGTTTTTCAACAGAACAATGACCCAAAACATACCTCCAGGCTGTGTAAGGGCTATTTGACCAAGAAGGAGAGTGATGGAGTGCTGCATCAGATGACCTGGCCTTCACAATCACACTATCTCAACTCAATTGAGATGGTTTGAGATGAGTTGGACCGCAGAGTGAAGGAAAAGCAGCCAACAAGTGCTCAGCATATGTGGGAACTCCTTCAAGACTGTTGGAAAAGCATTCCAGGTGAAGCTGGTTGAGAGAATGCCAAGAGTGTGCAAAGCTGTCATCGAGGAAAAGGTGCTACTTTGAAGAATCTAAAATCTAAAATATATTTTTTGGGTTACAAAAAAACATGACTCCATATGTGTTATTTCATAGTTTTGATGTCTTCACTATTATTCTACAATGTAGAAAACAGTAAAAATAAAGAAAAACCCTTGAATGAGTGGGTGTGTCCAAACATTTGACTGTTACTGTATATTGGGACTAGATGTGAAGCTTTGCACTGTCAATCTTGATCTTTGTCTCACAATCATTATAACAACCACTCACGTTCAGTGATTAGTCATATGCTCAGAATGTTATTACACATTAGGTGCAATTATTCATGATGACCATATCGTAATGGGAAGAAATGTTTCTTCAAGGTAGAGAAGATGTTTTGGAGCGAAATTGGAATCTGAAAGAAACAGAATGTCTAAACTGTCGGGTCTTTGACACATTCCCCTTTTCTCCCGCTGAAAGATCAGCCACAAGATTGTCATGGGAACAGAAGAGGACTACCTGGTGCGGTGGTCTCAGGTACTGTTTGGACTACCACAAATCATCTCGGCTCCTTCACACACACACACACGCATGCTTTGCAGTTCCATCAACCCATCTATATACTGCAGGTAGCCTAGTGGTTAGAGCGTTGGGCTAGTAACCAAAAGGTTGTAAATAAGAATTTGTTCTTAACTGACCTGCCTTGTTAAATAAAGGTAACATTTTTTAAATATACCTCTCACACCCTACAGTAACCTGTGGATCATGAGAGAACCTTCATAAATTGGCAGAACGTTTACAACCTATTTGTTGACACTTTATGTCGTGTCCCGTAATACTTTATTTGAAATGAGACACCTTTGTTTATTCATAAGACATCCGTAAAGACTTTATATCATTTGATGCTGTACTTACTAAAAAGTCAGACACCCTTGACCATTCACAACACAGAGAGATTCACTTTCTATGATCTCTCTCCCTCTCTCTGCTCTGATAGACATGGGCCTGCAACTCTCATCTCTCCAGCGTTGCACTACATCATTTATTTCCTTACAGAATCATAGTTGCGCGAAGAGTTCTGGAGGAGCTGCAGCACCCCTGATAAATTGAATTATATTTGCCAAAGTTATAGAATTACTGCTGGTTTTTCAGAAAGAAATTAAATAATTCAGAATAGCCTACTACACCATGAGAATGCCTATAATGTAGCCACAGAGGATAAATAGCTTATTTAAAAAATTGCCGAGTTGTAGATTGTGTGTAATCCAATAACAACGCAGAGCCTACTACAATTGCCATCGATAAAATGCAATTGTCTTCATTGTCCGTAGCTTATGCCTGCCCATACCACAACCCCACCGCCACCAACAGGGACTCTGTCACAACGTTGACATTAGAAAACCGCTCACCCACACAATGCAATACACGTGGTCTGCGGCTTTGAGGCCAGTTGAACTTACTGCCAAATTCTTGAAAACAACTTTGGAGGCGGCTTACGGTAGATAAATTAACATTCAATTCTCTGGTAACAGCAGGTGGACATTCCTGCAGTTAACATGCCAATTGCACGCTCCATCAAACTTGAGACATCTGTGGCATTGTGGCAGTTTTACAAAACTGCACATTTTAGAGTGGCCTTATTGTCCCCAGCGCAAGGTGCGCCTGTGTAATTATCATGCTCTTTTGATATGCCACACCTGTTAGGTGGATAGATTATCTTGGCAAAGGAGAAATGCTCACTAACAGGGATGTAAACAAATTTATAAAGAACAGGTTTATGTCACATTTGACATTGGTGGTTGTGTCACACAGTTATACCACATTTATGAACTCTTTATAGAGCATGGCATATGGTCATAGATGTTTTGTAACACATTTATGTAGCGCTCATGGAGGCTTTATGAAGCCTTTATAAGCTGAAAGTCATTGAAAGCGGGACTGTATAGGTCATATTATACACATTTTCTAATCATATACTGTCCATATTGTCTGTACACACCATCATATACATATATATTTACATTCCAGACTCTGACATTGCTCGTTCTGATATTTCTTTTTTTCTTTTGGGGATTTATGTGTATTGTTTGGTATTATTGCACTACTGGAGCTAGAAACATTTGCATTTTTGCTACACCTGCAAAACATCTGCAAAATATGTGTATGCGACCAACTAAATAAAGTTTTATTTTATTTGGATTTGGTCTCGCCCTTCGATCATTGCCAGATTTCCTTTGACTGAGCATTGTCAGGTCAACTACAAGATGAATAGCTAGATCGCCTGGGGCTATTAATGTGGCTATCAATCTTCAGTGGTTTGAAATTCCTCACACAAGCCAAAATACATGATTTCAGTCTAAGTAACAGTGACAACATTGTGGTGATAGAGCTGTAATGTGTCATCATCCAAGCACCCTTGGTTGAATGAAATTAAAGATGCATTCACTGGGATCAAACTGAATTTTTCATGAATCAAAGCCCGCTTACCTGTTCTGGGCATTTGCAGCTGCTCCTGAGGTTATGAAAGCATGTTGGCTGGCACACAGCGAATGAAATGTTGACATCTGAATCTGGTCCTGTCACTGTTGAACGGACAAGGGTAGAAGATAAGGACATTATTAAAGTGTCAGGCTTTGTGTTGCATTTGTGCAGCTTGTATGAAATCATTTGTAGGCCTATTCAAACGTTACAATTTTCTCTAGATACAACCTTTTCTCCTCAGCCACTCTCAAAATCCTGCATAGAAATGTTTGCCATTCATCACCCTCAAAATAGTCTCACTGTAAAAGGAGGCTTATAGACAGTGAAACAGAATACTTATTCAGTAGGTTTGGAGTCTAGTTCCATGATTTGATTTGCATTCCTTGGAAGAATAATGGACTCTTTGAATTCTGAACAGTCGCTTTGATTTCTTAAGTGTACTTTTTGTCAGCTTTTTTAAATTTTTATGAGCACTGTATCTAACTATAATCCTCAAAACCGTTTGACTTTGAAAAGGAGATGCATACAGGCCAAGGGAAAAGTTACTTGTTTGTATCGGTTTAAGCTCAATATGGTGACGTCCATTAGAAGCGAAGCCCTTCTGTCAAAACTCTCAAATTGGTTTTCTATGAGAGGATAAAAGACTTCCAGAACAGAAAAAACAGTGGCACATATTGACACTTTATGCCGAGCCCCTGTACAAGGGTAAACAAAATAATTGAGATCACATCATGCAGTTCATGCACTTATAGTAGGCTTGGATTTTCACCGGGTAATGATAATAGCTATTACCATTTCAAAGTGAAGGACTCTTCTCTGGCATAGTCAGTGGGCACTGTCTATCATTGTGATTGTATAGGAGAGAAACTGAGTGATGTATGTAGAGTGTCAATCAAGGACCGAGAGCATGGCTGTGACAGAAAAAAAAGGGGTAACATTTTTCCCTCCTAACTGCAGCAACATGTGTGGATCTCGGAAAGAAAATGCGTTTTTACATTTTGCTAAAAGCAATTAGCACACGGTCAATGGGTTCAATAAACAAAGGCTTTTGGGGGGGAAGAACAGAGTAACATAATAAAGTGTGAATGTAAATCAACAATTCATACAATCCTTGGAAATATCTGTAATGTTGACGCATCTACAGTAGATGGATATACTCTGTGTATCCTAATAAATCTCAGGGATTTAAATCCAATAAGAAGAAGATTTGCAGAGGTTGGCACTTCCCACTGGGCACACCATGTCATTTCAACATGGATAATTGGCTAATATTTGGTTGAGACGTTGATCAATGAGATTACAACCTATACTCACCCACTCAAAAAGACAGCCAAAAGTTAGTTGAATTTCCAATGTCATCACTACGCTTTCAACCATCTTAAAAGCACAACCAAATTCCAATGGAAAAACAATGTCTGTTTTTTGGTATTGATGTCACCCAAATGTCTATCACTGTGCTTTCAACAGTGCCGTTCAATTTTTTTTATCTTCATCAGCATGGCCTTATTTCTGTTACACCATGCTGGATGACTGTCATTCATATTCTGTTCACCCAGTTCACCGTAACATCAATAGGTTTAGGCTACTACATGATACTAGAATGTTCCCTATACCCATCATGAGGTTGCTACAACCTAGCCTATGAATGAAAGTTTACAATGTGTCACGCCTGCTCCCGCTCTCCCTCTCTGGTGTTTGAGGGTGCCAGACTGCCTATCATTACGCACACCTGTCCCCTTCATTATGCGCACCTGCGCCTCATTGGACCCACCTGAACTCTATAATTATTTGATTGCCTCCCCTTTATCTGTCCGTTTCCTCTGTTCCATCCCTGTGTCCCTGTTGTCATTTTGTCCCCTGTCCAGACACTGTTCCTGTCCTGTTTCATGTCCGTTATTTATTAAATGTTCTCCCTGTACCTGCTTCCTCTCTCCAGCATCGATCCTCACACAATGTAGGTGCACACAAGTCAAGTGAAACATGTGAGGTGACATCCTGACTAGTCTCCTAGTCCCTGCAGCTGAAAAACATCCCCACAGCATGATGCTGGCACCAACATCCTTTAACGTAGGGATGGTGCCAGGTTTCCTTCAGACGTGACACTTAGCATTCAGGCCAAAGAGTTCAATCTTGGTTTCATCAGACCAGAGCATCTTGTTTCTCATGGTCCTTTAGATGCCTTTTGGCAAACTCCAAGCAAGCTGCCATGTGCCTTTTACTGAGGAGTGGCTTCGGTCTGGCCACTCTACCATAAAGGCCTGATTGGTGGAGTGCTGCAGAGATGGTTGTCCTTCTGAAAGGTTCTCCCATCTCCACAGAGGAACTCTGGAGCTCTGTCAGAGTGACCATCAGGTTCTTGGTCACCTCCCAGACCAAGGTCCTTCTCCCCCGATTGCTCAGTTTGGCCGGGTGACCAGCTCTAGGAAGAGTCTTTGTGGTTCCAAACTTCTTCCTTTTAAGAATGATGGAGGCCACTGTGTTCGTGGGGACCTTCAATGCTGCAGAAATGTTTTGGGTACCCTTCCCCAGATCAGTCCTGTCTCATGAGCTCTACGGACAATTCCTTCGACCTCATTGCTTGGTTTTTGCTCTGACATGCACAGGTCTGTGGGACCTTATATAGACAGGTGTGTGGATTTCCAAATCATGTCCAAATAATTGGATTTGCCACAGGTGGACTCCAATCAAGTTGTAGAAACATCTCAAGGGTGATCAGTGGAAAAAGGATGCACCTGAGCTCAATTTCGAATCTCATAGCAAAAGGTTTGAATACTTATGTAAATAAGTTATTTCTGTTTTTTTTTTTTTTTAATACATTTGCTACTTAAAAAAAAAACTGTTTTTGCTTTGTCGACATGGGGTATTGTGTGTAGATTGAGGAAAACAATTAATTGAATCAATTTTAGAATAAGGCTGTAACATAGCAAAACGTTGAAAAGGGGAAGGGGTCTGAATACTTTCCGAATGTACTGGAGATGTTTCATTATCTTGACTGGAAGTCAGCATCCATTTGTCTTGATGCCATAGATGTCATCTGGAGGACTTTGCTGTTTAAATGAGTCTATAGTCTGACGTCCATATCCATCTGGTGTGAATGTCGACATAGAATCCACCCTCACAGCCCTCAATCATGGCTAAGACCATGAGGTTTACCTGTGTCAGTGGCTCACGTGACTTCACCAACATAACTGAATGATAATCCAGGGTGGATTCTATGTCAACACGGCTCTCAAGTTCTAACTACAGGTGAGGAAGAGTAGGGATGTTTAGTGCCATTCACACCAGACGGATATGGACGTCAGACCCTAGACTTTATCAACTGTTTTTGTACAATTTTAGCAGTTTTGACTTTGCAGCTGGCCTATCTAAGGGGAAATTGTTCAGTTTGCCTCCAGAACAAGACTCAAGACAATAAACATACACCTGCACCAGGAAACCAACCTCTGGTGGACCAGAACAACAACATAAGGTTAGTGGTTTTATGGCTTACACATAAAAAAAACTTTGTTACAAATCTACCGTGTATACTGTATAGTGTTAAACGTAACCCTACCTTACATAAAACTTACAGAGCACTGTAATCAGATAAACAAATAGTAGGTTTTATGACATACAATTCAAATATTTTTCTACATTGAAACCTGTCCGTCTTTTTTATTAACAAGGTTTGTGGTGAATTGAAAGGGTTTGATCCACCTTAGACCAGGAGTGTTTCCAATTCACATGACCGGACAAGAAAACCCCCAGCCCTATAGTCATAGCACAGATGAAATGAGATGCTATCTATAACAAGGAAACAATAAACATGTCATCCCACACGAATTATGCCGCGTCCACCCTTAGGAACATTGAGATATTGCGTGTGACTAACACATTTCAGTCAATTACTATAGCTCCCGCCTTGGGCCAATCAGTGTAATTTTGTAAATGCCGGAACTCTGTGGCAAGGCGCATCATTCATCTTTCATTCATCTTTTGTCAAAGGCTACGATTCGGTCCCAGAGTTCTACCCGACCATGTCATGAGATCAGGAAAAACTCCAGGCCCCCCAAAAAGTTAAGAACGAATTTTGCCACTCTACTTTTGAACCTGTGGTGCCACCTCTGAGTAATTCACACAAGTATCTCTCCTAGACTCTCTCTCTCTCCCACTCTCAGAAGGTTCCCATATTAACATGACTTATGCATGTACATGTGTTGTTACTGCAGGAGAAATCGAAGGCAACTTCTTATTCTATTCAACTTCTTACTCTGCTCTTGATGCAATTCGCATCAAAGGAGAGCAGGCGACAGCAAGATAAAGAGGGATTCGAGTAACGTATGGTAAGCAGAGTGCAGGAGCAAAAGGATGAATAGACCCTTAAAGGAGAGAAAGGGAATTGTGGAGGACAGAGTTAAGTCCTCCAACAAAGTGAGTGCAAGAGCAAGAGGGACGAGTGGGATGGGAGTGAGGTCTTCAGTGAGACATTAACAAAGCATACAGAGAGAGGGGAAAGGTTGAGGCTGCTCAGGAGGAGGTTAGACATCTGAGAATCTAGGCTAACAAAACAAACAGCCATCATGGTTGCTTTTAACCAATCAGCATTCAGGATTAGACCCACTCCTTGTATAATTATATACAGTACCAGTCAAAAGTTTGGACACACCTACTCATTCAAGGGTTTTTCTTTATCTTTGACTATATTCTACATTGTAGTGAATACATCACAGGTATGAAATAACACATATGGAATTATGTAGTAACCAAAAAAAGTGTTAAACAAATCAAAATATATTTTATATTGTCACAGGGTTCTTCCTGGGAAGGAGAGGAGGACCAAAACGCTGCGTGGTTGAAATTCATGTTTGTTTTTAATAAGAAAACTATACATGAATAAACTACAAAACAACAAACGTGTAAACCCTGAAACAGTCCCGTGTGGTACAAATACTGACACAGGAGACAGTCACCCACAAAACCCAACACTAAACAGGCTACCTAAATATGGTTCCCAATCAGAGACAATGACTAACACCTGCCTCTGATTGAGAACCATATCAGGCCAAACACAGAAACAGACAAACTAGACACAGAATGCCCACTCAGATCACACCCTGACCAAACAAAACATAGAAACATACAAAGCAAACTATGGTCAGGGTGTGACATATATTTGAGATGCTTCAAAGTTGCAACCCTTTGCCTTGATGACAGCTTTGCACGCTATTGGCATGATCTCAATGTAGAAAATAGTAAAAATAAAGAAAAACCCTTGAATGAGTAGGCTGTCCAAACTTTTGACTGGTACTGTATATGTCCTCCCCTACCATATGCCATAGTCAAATATAGGTTAAGATGGCATATTGGCAACTGGAACTCCAACATTACTTTCTTGCTATTGCTCAAAGCTGTGTAAACGCTGCAGCTTGATTAGCTATCTGCCTGCCTCACATCACAGTTGAATGATTATGGCTTTAGGGCACCTCACACTGCGAGGGTGATTCAGAGTAGCTTGCAAACATCACAGTTGTACACTAGTTAATGACCGTGGAGAGGCAGCAGTGACGTTCTGTTAACTAAATACAGTATGTATTTTTTTCCATTATGGTGTGAATTTTATCTGAGGAAGTATACCATGTGGTAGGATTCATACCACATGACAAGAAGAGGTACAGTTTCTCCCTCCCTAGTATTGTCTTGTCACCTGAAAATGTGCTATATTATCTCAAAAAATGTTTTAATTCAAATTCAAATGAGCACACAAGGGTGGTCTACAGAATCAAGCTGATTTATGTTAGGGTAATGAATTTCATGCTATAAGGAATATCCTCAGGTATACAATTCTGCCCTGATCAATGCACCCAAAGCCTCAAAAGAGAAAAACGTTTCACTAATAGTGCTGATGAAAATCGAGCCGATATGTTTCTAGTTACACTTTGGTGTGTACCTTTCCCTCATACACTATTGGAGTCCAAATGTGTTTTATCAGTTTCTGCATGAACGTCCATGTCCGAGTTCGCACACACACACACACACACACACACACACACACACACACACACACACACACACACACACACACACACACACACACACACACACACACACACACGCACGCACAGAGCCGATGGGATTGTGACGAGCAGGCAACCAAACTCTGTCGCCTCTCGCGACCTAGTTTTACTGGTCCTCGTCATTATCCGCAACACTCCTCAGTTATGCAAAGCCATCAAAGTGTTCGAGGCACAAGACAGCCAGGAGAGTATCCTGAGGGGGGAATAAACTCAATGAAAATGGTCTAAATTCTCCTAAATGGATTTCCCACTTGTCTCGAGCTTGGCGACACATCAACAAAACAAGCAGCAAAATGACCAGATCTTGTCTATTTACAGAAAAGCTCACACGAGATTTTTTATAAAACAATTACTGCAGTGGGGTTTTACATTTTTACATTTTTCATCATTACCACAACATGCTCTGTCATCTCCTGATAAAAAAATGTACAGGTTCTAGAAAACATTCTTATCAATGAAGAAGAAATGTTGGGCAACTGAAATGTCCTTTACTTTGTTGTCTGGGCTGTAGAAGGCCTACGACCCTAAACAGTTTGCAAAAGCGAGACGAGTGCAAACTGTGTCCAATCAGTTGTAGGTCAATGGCTGTGCGTAGCCACGGGAAAGAAAAAGGTGTAAAATCATGATGACATTTAGATGGTATTTTCATGAACACTGAACGGGGAGGATCTTTCTTACATCTTTCTATCGCCCATGTTAGTTTTAGCTCCATAATAACATGGTCCTAAACTTATAGTTCACTATATATAGTACTCTACATCATTTTTTAAATTGGTCTGCCTGCTTGTATGTGTTACGTGCCTCCTAAGAGGAGGGAAGTGCAGTAGTCAGGAGCAGGAGAGCAAGGAAGTCCCAGTAGCACAATCGTTTATTAGCAGTTCCAACTCAACAAACAACAGTTGGGGGAACACGCCCAAACGAAGTCCCCCACACACAGGGATATAAACGCAACACACAGAGGAGAAACCTCCACTCCTAATTACAGTCCAAAACGGTACAACAACTGTGAGAAAAAAACTTGTGGGGCAAACTCGCACCCCTAACAGAGCAAACACGCACCCCTAACAGAGCAAACAGCAAACGATCCCGCACAAAGAATAACAGGCAGCGGAGGTTAATAAAAATGAACTAATAGGACACAGGTGTAAAGTAAAAACAGACAGACACAAACTAAAAGGAAAAATGGATCGGTGGCAGCTAGTAGGCCGGCAACGACGACTGTCGAGCACCGCCCGAACAGGGAGAGGAGCCACCTTCGGTTGAAGTCGTGACAGTATCAAATCAAATCAAATTTATTTACAGTGGGGCAAAAAAGTATTTAGTCAGCCACCAATTGTGCAAGTTCTCTCACTTAAAAAGATGAGAGAGGCCTGTAATTTTCATCATAGGTACACTTCAACTACGACAGACAAAATGAAAAATAAAATCCAGAAAATTACATTGTAGGATTTGTAATGAATTTATTTGCAAATTATGGTGGAAAATAAGTATTTGGTCACCTACAAACAAGCAAGATTTCTGGCTCTCACAGACCTGTAACTTCTTCTTTAAGAGGCTCCTCTGTCCTCCACTCGTTACCTGTATTAATGGCACCTGTTTGAACTTGTTATCAGTATAAAAGACACCTGTCCACAACCTCAAACAGTCACACTCCAAACTCCACTATGGCCAAGACCAAAGAGCTGTCAAAGGACCAGAAACAAAATTGTAGACCTGCACCAGGCTGGGAAGACTGAATCTGCAATAGGTAAGCAGCTTGGTTTGAAGAAATCAACTGTGGGAGCAATTATTAGGAAATGGAAGACATACAAGACCACTGATAATCTCCCTCGATCTGGGGCTCCACGCAAGATCTCACCCCGTGAGGTCAAAATGATCACAAGAACGGTGAGCAAAAATCCCAGAACCACACGGTGGGACCTAGTGAATGACCTGCAGAGAGCTTGAACCAAAGTAACAAAGCCTACCATCAGTAACACACTACGACGCCAGGGACTCAAATCCTGCAGTGCCAGACGTGTCCCCCTGCTTAAGCCAGTACATGTCCAGGCCCGTCTGAAGTTTGCTAGAGAGCAATATGTCATATGGTCAGATGAAACCAAAACAGAACTTTTTGTTTAAAAAATCAACTCGTCGTGTTTGGAGGACAAATAATGCTGAGTTGCATCCAAAGAACACCATACCTACTGTGAAGCATGGGGGTGGAAACATCATGCTTTGGGGCTGTTTTTCTGCAAAGGGACCAGGACGACTGATCCGTGTAAAGGAAAGAATGAATGGGGCCATGTATCGTGAGATTTTGAGTGAAAACCTCCTTCCATCAACAAGAGCATTGAAGATGAAACGTGGCTGGGTCTTTCAGCATGACAATGATCCCAAACACACCGCCCGGGCAACGAAGGAGTGGCTTCGTAAGAAGCATTTCAAGGTCCTGGAGTGGCCTAGCCAGTCTCCAGATCTCAACCCCATAGAAAATCTTGGGAGGGAGTTGAAAGTCCACGTTGCCCAGCAACAGCCCCAAAACATCACTGCTCCAGAGGAGATCTGCATGGAGGAATGGGCCAAAATATCAGCAACAGTGTGTGAAAACCTTGTGATGACTTACAGAAAACATTTGACCTCTGTCATTGCCAACAAAGGGTATATAACAAAGTATTGAGATAAACTTTTGTTATTGACTAAATACTTATTTTCCACCATAATTTGCCAACCCAGACAGGAAGATCACGTCAGTGACTCAACCCACTCAAGTGATGCACCCCTCCTAGGGACGGCATGAAAGAGCACCAGTAAGCCAGGCAGAGACAGCAAGGGTGGTTCGTTGCTCCAGAGCCTTTCCGTTCACCTTCTCACTCATGTGTCAGACTACACTCAGTCATATGACCTACTGAAGAGGCAGAAAAGACTTCAAGGTTGAGACCGAGTCTGCGTCTCTCACATGGGTAGGCAGACCATTCCATAACAATGGAGCTCTATAGGAGAAAGCCCTGCCTCCAGCTGTTTGCTTAGAAATTCTAGGGACAATTAGGAGGCCTGCGTCTTGTGACCGTAGCATACGTGTAGGTATGTACGGCAGGACCAAATCAGAGAGATAGGTAGGAGCAAGCCCATGTAATGCTTTGTAGGTTAGCAGTAAAACCTTGAAATCAGCCCTTGCCTTAACAGGAAGCCAGTGTAGGGAGGCTAGCACTGGAGTAATATGATAATTGTTTTTGGTTCTAGTCAGGATTCTAGCAGCCGTATTTAGCACTAACTGAAGTTTATTTAGTGCTTTATCCGGGTAGCCGGAAAGTAGAGCATTGCAGTAGTCTAACCTAGAAGTAACAAAATCATGGATGAATTTTTCGGCATGATTTTTGGACAGAAATGTTCAGATTTTTGCAATGTTTACGTAGATGGAAAAAAGCTGTCCTTGAAACAGTCTTGATATGTTCGTCAAAAGAGAGATCAGGGTCCAGAGTAACGCCGAGGTCCTTCACAGTTTTATTTGAGACGACTGTACAACCATCAAGATTAATTGTCAGATTCAACAGAAGATCTCTTTGTTTCTTGGGACCTAGAACAAGCATCTCTGTTTTGTCCGAGTTTAAAAGCAGAAAGTTTGCAGCCATCCACTTCCTTATGTCTGAAACACAGGCTTCTAGCGAGGGCAGTTTAGGGCTTCACTATGTTTCATTGAAATGTACAGCTGTGTGTCATCCGCATAGCAGTGAAAGTTAACATTATATTTTCGAATGACATCCCCAAGAGGTAAAATATACAGTATACATATACAACATGTACCCATCTCAGGATATGTGGTATTTCATGGAATAATAATGGACTTCGTAACTGTATAATTTGACGCAATATCATTACACCTGATTCTCCTGGGCTATTATTATACTAGATCATTTATAAACCTCTATCTGTTCCCTTGCCTTGTTCTGGATTGTAGAAATGTAATTTTGAATCTAATTAGACTAAATGAAACATGAGTACGTGCTTTCACATATTTGGATGAACGATACGAACTTCATCAAACCACTTTAAACAAGAACATCTTTATTTGAGAGTTGTGAACCACTCCACTTGGCATGTATATTTTCAAATGTTCATTTTTTTCTCGAAAACGGGGACTGAATGTGTCTACGCACTCTCTTGATTACGATGTATTCAACCCGATGTATTCAACATCCCTCTTCTCCAGTTAATACTGTTTGTCACCTGTCGAGCATGCTGTTCAGCCATCTTTTTTATTTGATTGTTTATTTTTACACACTTTCAACATTTTTCTCCCCAATTGGTAGCTACAGTCTTGTCCCAGCGCTGCAACTTCCATACGGACTCGGGAGAGGAAAAGGTCGAGAGCCATGCGTTCTCCGAAAAAACGACCCTGCCAAGCCACACTGCCTGCTTAACCCGGAAGCCAGTCGCACCAATGTGTCGGAGGAATGTGTCGGAGGAAACACCGTCCAACTGGCGACCGTGTTAGTGTGCATGCGCCTGGCCCGCCACAGGAGTCGCTAGATGGCAATGGGATAAGGAAATCCCGGGCAAACCCTCTTCCAACCAGGGCGATGCTGGGCCAATTGTGCGCCGCCTCATGGGTCTCCCAGTCGCGGCCGGCTGCGACACAGCCCGGGATTGATCCCGGACCTGTAGTGATGCCTCTAGCACAGCGATGCTGTGCCTTAGACCACTGTGTCACTCAGGAGGCTCACTGTTCAGCCGTTCTAACTATTGTGGGTAATTGTTGGTATCCATCCATTTGCAAGGAAAATGGCAATCCTCACAAAAGCTACAATCCGAGGCAGTAGTGAAACAAATAAATGAACAACAGGCAATCCACTTTAAATGGACCAAGTGGTTGTTTGGATCAACCTGTCTGGATGGGGATAATGAAAAAGTCAGCTGTAAATGCAGGTGGGCATTAATTGTCATGAATCTTGCCCCGGAGGCAGCTCTGCAGAGTCGTCACTAGCTGGCACAGCCACAATGTCATAAAATCGCATTTTAAACCTAACCCTAACCTTAACCACACTGCTAATCCAAATGCCAATTTTGACTTTGCAGCTGGCCCATCTAGTGGAAATTGCTCAGTTCTGCCTTCAGGGCAAGATTCACTACACTAAACTTCAACCTGCGCTGTAAACAGGGCATTTCATGAGCAGTCTTAGCCTGCTTCTCAGACAACACAGGAGGAATCACTGCCCTGGACATTGCTGATTGCTTAGTAAGTTAAATGCAGTTTACAAATCCCCTTTTTGTCGAGCCTTGACAGATCTTTTAGATCAATTGTATTGAATGTTTGTGTTCTTCAACACAAACAGCTCTTCAATGATTTTGTTTTGCATCTCAGGAATGAAATACTATGGGAATAATAGAATGTCTTGCCTCCCTCAATTCAATATCACTTACTTACTGTTAAAGTATCTCTCCTACTCATGCCGTGTGCATTGATCTGTCTGAATGGACTGTTTATGGAGCTTATAATAGTGGTTTTCTGACAAGAATACATCTGCTAATCCTTTCAAAGAAAGCCTTGATGTGTGGAAGGGGAGAGATGGTTTTAAAGGCCTCACCATTTGAGGCACTGGATCGATACTGCAGCCTTTTCAACTCAGAATATAGTGTGCAGGCTTTCACAAACACAGCAGCTGAGGAATATCCTGTCATGTATTGTCATGTATTCATCCTCAGAATATAGATTAGTTATGGCCTGAGATGGAGAATATCAGGGGAAAAGTCTGTACACCACTGACAGAACACTTAGCTATACACAGCATAAAATCCTGAAATGAGTTGAAACACAGTGTATTATGGCACTTATGACGACAAGTAACTAAGTGCTAGCCTGTTGTACTGTATTAGATTGCGGTATAACTCAAATGCAACATGTACTTTTGACGACACAAGCCTGCAGTATAGAATAATATTTTTTTCTGTGAAAACTCGGGTGAAGTGAAAACGCCCTTACTGATCTTATATGGTGGTGGTGGAATGGAAGTGGCCAACTCTATGTAAATTGACAACTCTTCACCTTGACAAGATGGAAACGATCAAAAGTTAAATTGGAAATTTTAAGGTGGGGGAGCCCTATTTGGAGAGGTTAGGCCAAGGGTTGAGCCTGGGATGAACATAAGGCTAAGGGTTAGGGTTGAAGCTAGGGTTAGGGCTACTGCTGTAAGTATGATGCATTACCATTCTACGTGTAGGGTTATAGGGTCAGGGTTAGTACTTTAATCCTACTTTCTATCCAACTCCTCTTTGGACCCGCTTGAATCCGCCTGGCTCTCTCTTTGAACCAAGGTGCAGTTGCCCGGTTCCGGATAGTTCCGGTTCAATTTAACCACTGGAAACAATCAAACACTTGGACATAGATATAAGCATAAGTAAGCATAGGTAACACCTAAGCAAAGATAACACAGATGACAGATTGTAGTTCTCTTTCAAATACCCGTTTCGGACTCTCAATATGGGGAACCCCCTTCAGGGGCGGACTCTACGGAAGCTCCAATCACACAATGTTTGTCAAAGACAGACAGGGAGCGTGGAGATTAGTGGGGAACCTCACTCTTTATAAGGCCCCATGGTCCCTCCCTCTAACTTCATTATAGTTTTGTTCCTTATGGAGAATCGCAAGCTCTACCTAAACTCTCCTTAGCACAACGTAAACCACTGATTTCCTGCTTAACTGTTCAAATTTGACCCGCTAGGACTCGCTGCTGAGTGTAGGATATCAGCCTCCTCGTCAAGAGATTTGAGTACTTTTACCTAGATGTCAGGGAGGGACACCCATTCCATTTGTGTTGAATGCTTGGGACTGGAGCATGCCCAGGCAGCACTTGCTAACTCCAAGTCCTGCAAGCACTGCAACGAGTTGCTGAATCCAAGTCTCAAGCGTAGGGTGCGCCAGGCAACCCACCCACAAGGCTCTTCTTCCTCTCAGCATTTGGGCGAAGAGGCAAGGTTATGTATGGTTTCTGCCCGAATTTGCTGTTTGTCGAACTAGCATTGGAGGGAGACATGGGGATGGACGAGGAAGAGGAGGACAGTATTCTGTGCATTTTCCACAATGAGGATGAGGAAGGGGAGGAAGAATATGGGCTACTCCATGTGTACAAACAGGCTGCAGCCAAGCTGAAGATTGAGTGGCCTGCCCCGCGGAGGACAAAAACACTAAAAGAAACTGCTTCAATAGGAAGAGACTTCCATCCTGTACCGACCATGGGAAACAGTGTGTCCCCTCGATACCAGCATGCTTGGCGGAGGCCAAACGCAACTGGGACAAGCCCTTGTCCGGCAAGGTCTCAGTCGAGGACTTTGCTGCCAAGGATATGCATGGTATGGAGGACCTGGAGTTCTGTGACCCAGCAGTGGAACCCTCTCTGGCTAACCACCTGCATCCCGAACGATGTGCCTCCTCCTACTCCGGTGCGTCTCTCTCTGGCAGGATGGAACTTTTCTCTTCCTTTATTTCCATAAGGTGTATGTGTCCGCAGCACGCTCTGCCAGAGCACTGAATGACACTGCTCTACTGCAGGCATATCAGGGAGAGCTGCTGGCTGAGATGGGAAGAGATCTGGGTCATCTTGGACCTCACCCTCTGCGCCTCCAGGGGCACTATCCAAGGCTATGGGTGTGCCATGAGCCTTGCAGTGGTAAGATAGAGGGCCCTGTGGCTGAACTTGTCCATAGGCAGAGGGTTGAATTCTGCAGGACAGAACGCAAGTCTTTCAATTTCTGCCTGACCCTGCAATGAGCCAGCATAGCTTCACTGCAGGAAGAGAGCAATACCCTAATGCCAGGGGCTCCAGGCCCCCGCCATCGCAGCAGACTGTGAACCCGCAGTTAAGGTCTCAATGCAGAGGCAGGGCCTGGGGCAAGCTGTCCTTCATCACAGGCATTTCAAAGCTCTGGTGATTCCCCTGGAGGGAAAAGGGGAGGCAGTCCTACGTGTCTGTACCCAGCGGCGGAGGGGAGCAGGGCACAGTTCCTACAGTGTCTACCCGCATCTGCTTTTCAAAAGCCCTATCCCCTTGCACCGACCCATCAGTTTGTGTCCGCGCACAGGGAAGATGGAGGGGGTCCACTCTCCTCCCTAGTGTCCTTCATACTGTAGCTCTCCCCTTGGCACCCTTTTTAGTTGTTTGTTGAGGCCGGAAGATAACGTACCAGCTGCCACAAAGCACTGCCCCGTTTTGTGTGCAATCAGTGCCTATTCAAATAAATATACCTCTGTTGCACCCAGGCATTTCACAAAGGTCACAGAACAAAGGCAGAGTATAACCAGAGTATAACCAAAGGCAGACGCCCTATAACACCACCAGAGGGCGCTACGGCATCACAGATAAGCGAGTCATCAGTCCTGTGGGTAACTTGCCACAAAAGCGGACAACTGGCATGCATACACAGTCCATCTCTGGATCCTGTCCACGGCTATAAGGGGTTACAGGCTTTAGTTCGTCATGAAACCACCTATATTCAACAGTTTCAGTAGTGAGCGGTCAAATACTAGAGCAGAAGATCTCCTCTGTGTTGAGCAAAGGGGCAATTAGAGCAGTACCAGCAGCAGAAAGCCAACTCGGCTTCTACTTTCTATACTTCCTGGTTCCCAAGAAGGGGTTGGGGGCAATGCCCCATCTTTGACCTACAGGTCCTTAACAGCTATCTGAAAAAAATTATATTTCCAGATGCTTACGCACAACGTGTTGTCTCGCTCCATTCGTCAACGCGATTGGTTCACTAACGTTGATCTGCAGGACGCTTATTTTCACATAAGCATTCTGCCAGCACACAAGAGATTTCAGGTTTGCCTATTAGGGCATGGCCTACAAGTGTCTAGCTGTCCCTTTCAGACCAGCACTAGCCCCTCTGACTTTTATCAAGTGTGTGGAGGCGGCATTAATGCAGGTGAGGTGCAGGGGACTCAGGATCTCTGACTACATAGACAAATATTTGCTCTGCTCCGACTTGCAGGAGCAGCCATTGAGAGACACAGCTATTACAAGAGTGAACTTGTTGTCCAGAGGGAAACCCCTATACAGGGATTGGAGACTCCATCCCCAAGTGGTGGCCCAAGTGTGGGAGAAATATGGACATCTCTTCGCATTGCGCAAAGACACACACTGTCCTCTGTTCTTTGCACTAGCAAGCAGGCGACGCGCCATTAGGGGTGGTACTGGCACACCCATGGCAAATGGTCCAGCTCTACGCATGTTCTCCTCCCAGTCTGATCCTTCGCACTATATCCAGAGTGAGGGACCAGGGCTTATCTCTCATTCGTATAACCCCTTGATGGCCAGGACAGCTATGGCTGGCAGAGATTATTTCACTCCTCTATGACCAGCCGTGGCAGCTGCTGGTTATGCAGGGACCTGTTGCTCCTCCGGACGAATCTTAATGCAACCGGCCTACTGCTCAGAGTTGTTAAGACTATTCAGAGTGTCAATAAGTGCCGTGTGTTCGAGTGAAGGTGCGACCAGAAAACAGATAATTCCCTTCGAAGGCTCAGTTTCATAGGTGCTATGCTTTTTTTGCATGGCTGCCACCTCTGCTTGTCATATCAGCTTTGACAATAATACAGTGGGAAAACACCCCTGATAGTGGAGGCTATTATACTGGCGTATAATAGCAAGGTTCTGCCCACTCCACCAGAGGGATGGCTACATCATGGGTATTGTTCAAGGGCAACTCAGTTCAAGAGATGTGTAATGCAGCATGTTGGGCTACCCCCCATACCTTCATGAGGTTTTACTGACTGGATGTCACTGTACCCTTGTTGGCTTATACAGTCCTCAGTGTTGGGGCCTCGGAGGGGGGATTCTGTGTAGACTACCTAACCGAGGTGGAAGAATAGGTCACAGGTGAGAGGATTGAGGACGACCAGTGAAAAAGGTGAGAATAATGGTGCGCAGATCTAGACAGACAGTGGCCAAGGCCCTCAGCAGCCAGCCAGACCAGTCAGACCATACATGGACCTCAACATGTAATAAATAAGAAAGGAGCCACTCAGGTTTTTGTGCCACCATGTTTAATGGGATTATTGCAAAGGTTATGGGGGCAATCACAGAGCACTGATTTAATCAGAGACAGGAGAGAGAGCCTACCGTCAGCCTGAAGCTATAGCCTTTACATACAGTGTGGTCACCCGGCAGTCCTGCAAAGAACAGGCTTCACACAGCCACAGACATACATGTCAACTTAAGTGAAAGTAGTTTGATAAAATGTCATGCTTGAACAAGATACCAGATAGTATACAGTAGCCTAAAGCCTGGCCAGCAACCCAACATGAAGCATCCCTGTGGTAAAGGAGCAGTTTGTAGATACAAATCAAATTTCTGCGAAAATAGGCAATAAACTTGATGCAATATGTCATCTCTAAAACAGGCTTGACACAGACAGCTAGCTAAAAATTCTAGCTAGTTTAAAAATACTAAAATTAGATGCCACAGGGAAAAACTAAACAAAAACAAATGTAGGCTACAACTAAAACAATGACACAATGAACGTGGACAACTTAAAGTGACATGCTTTTAGTAAATAGACCAAATGGCCATTCATTTTATACCGTAAAGTGATTTGATCCTACAATCTCATGTGTACAGTATATTATCATATGGTAATATTAATAAAAGCCTATTTTATCTTTACCTCAGCGACATCTGCATGTTCTTTCCTTTTTTTCAACTTTAGGATTAATGCAGTTGATATTCGCCAAATCTGGGCAAGGGAGATAAGATGGGAATCTCTGTATGATATTCCTGAAGCTGCCAGGGGTACTTATGAATGATTTATAGGAGTGAGAGGAGAGGCAAGGCCAGTAATGTTGAGGAAATGCATTCTATCTTATTAGCGGCCCATGTCATTTATAGACAGAATTACTTGAAAAGATATCGCCCCATGCTTTTGCGAAATGTTTACTTGAACTGTCTGACTACCTGAAATGATTGTTGAGATGTGGAGGCTGCTAGCATCCATATGTTTTTAGCATGAAATTAGATCGGGGGGGGGGGAGAGCCGGAAGCGAGTTGATTTGAAAAGACCATCTGCAGCTCAAGTTAGTGTGAAATATTATAATTACAATAGATAGCACTGTTATCTCGTTCCCATGTACATATCTATCTGGATCCACATTCTGTACTCTGGTAGAAAATCGAATGGTTTTCAAAATACGGAAAATATCGACTCGTGGAGAAAAGGAATTTCCATATGTCTGTACAACCTACTGAATATACGGACTGATTAAGAAAGGGGAATTGCATTTGTCTACACGTGACAACCCTATTATTTAGTACCGGTATGTTTGGATACAGAATTGTAATGTTAATCTATACTGTCCTACGTGTCCTATTAATAGGAACATACATTTTGACATACGTTAGTCTACTGTACGTTAGTCTACTGTACGTTAGTCTACTGTTTATATTAACCACCATTGTTGTCAGGGTAATATATGAATGCCAGAGCCTCAATTACCAAAGAGATGCAGTCATCATTTGGTTCAGTGAACTGTCACCCATTATGTGTGACGAGACTCATTCATTTTGGAAAGACTTCCATATTAAAGCAGCAGCGACAGCAGCAGCTTACAAACTGTTATCCCCAGCCTCTGCCTTGTGTATCGATCTTGCATATGACATGCAGGGGGAGAGCAAATGTTGGGACATTTTCTGTCTGAATAACGAAGCGTTCAGCATTTAACTCAAACAGCCTCTCTTTCCATTCCCTATGAGGAAAGTTTAAACAACTGTCTCCAACATCTCCTCTGATTACCATCATGACAAAGAACACTGCTGCTTCAAGGTCTAGTGACACGAATGAATCAACAATATAAAAAACAACTATTCTATTGACTGAATAGCACTAAAAGATAAAGGTATAAAATCGGCTTCTTAGAGAAAATAGTCTTGACTTACCGAGACACAGAATCGAAATGTGCTTTTAGTCACTAGGAAGAACGATCTTGAAGAACGATCTGGCCATTAACTCTTATAATGTCACGCCCTGACCTGGCTTTATAAAGCCTTCATAAACACTACATAAATGTGTTACAAATAGGGTTGCAAAGGGTCGGAAACTTTCCGGAATTTTTCCGAAAATTTTCCGTGGGAAGTTAAGTCCGGGAATTTGGGGAATTTTGCTTAAATTCATCAAAGAAATTTGCTTATAACAGTGAACCTTTTTTTGTGGGATACACTTAAGGAAATTCTAGGTCTTGGGGCATATTTTAGTTAAACTATCCCCAATTCAATGGAATTGCAACCCTCTGCATGCACAGTGCACTCTTCCACCACATCAAATCAAATCAAATTGTATTTGTCTCATGCGCCAAATACAACAGACCTTACAGTGAAATGCTTACTTACAAGCCCTTAACCAACCACGCAGTTTTAAGACAACACAAAAAAAGAGATAAGAAAAACAAATAATTAAAGAGCAGCAGTAAATAACAACAGCAGGGCTATTATATACAGGGATACCGGTACAGAGTCAATGTGCGGGGGCACCAGTGTCGAGGTAGTTGAGGTAATTATGTACATGCAGTTAGGTTTATTAAAGTGGCTATGCATAGATGATAACAGAGTACAGCAGCAGAGTGGGGGGGGGGGGGGGTGCAAATAGTCTGATATTAAAATAGCCATTTGATTAGCTGTTAATTAAGGAGTCTCATGGCTTGGGGTAGAAGTTGTTTAGAAGCCTCTTGGACCTAGACTTGGCACTCCGGTACCGCTTGCCATGCGACAATTTTTAGGGCCTTCCTCTGACACCGCCTGGTATAGAGGTCCTGGATAGCAGGAGGCTTGGCCCCGGTGATGTACTGGGCCGTATGCACTACCCTCTGTAGTGACTTGTGGTCAGAGGCCGAGCAGTTGCCATACCAGGCAGTGATGCAACCCGTCAGGATGCTCTCGATGGTGCAGCTGTAGAACCTTTTGAGGATCTGAGGACCCATACCAAATCTTTTCAGTCTCCTGAGGGGGAAAAGGTTTTGTCGTTCCCTCTTCACGACTGTCTTGGTGTGCTTGGACCATATTAGTTTGTTGGTGATGTGGACGCCAAGGAACTTGAAGTTCTCAACCTGCTCCACTACGGCCCCGTCGATTAGAATGTGGGCATGCTCGGTCCTCCTTTTCCTGTAGTCCACACTCATCTCCGTTGTCTTGATCACGTTGAGGGAGAGATTGCTCTCCTTGCACCACACGGTCAGGTCTTTGACCTCCTCCATATAGGCTGTCTCATCGTTGTCGGTGATCAGGCCTACCACTGTTGTGTCTTAATGATGGTGTTGGAGTTGTGCCTGGCTGTGCAGTCATGAGTGAACAGGGAGTACTGGAGAGGACTGGGCACACACCCCTGAGGGGCCCCCGTGTTGAGGATCAGCATGGCGGATGTGTTGTTACCTACCCTTACCACCTGCGTCCTAGACTTCCTGGCAGCTGCCAGGAAGTCTAGGACGCAGTTGCAGAGGGAGGTGTTTAGTCCCAGGGTCCTTAGCTTAGTGATGAGCTTTGAGAGCACTATGATGTTGAACACTGAGCTGTAGTCAATGAATAGCATTCTAACATAGGTGTTCCTTTTGTCCAGGTGGGAAAGGGCAGTGTGGAGTGCAATGGAGAATGCATCATCTGTGGATCTGTTGGTGCGGTATGCAAATTGGAGTGGATCTAGTGTTTCTGGGATAATGGTGTTGATGTGAGCCATGACCAGCCTTTCAGAGCATTTCATGGCTACAGACATAAGTGCTACTGGTCGGTAGTCATTTATGCAGGTTACTTTAGTGTTCTTGGGCACAGACTAGGGTGAAAATGTCAGTGAAGACACTTGCCAGTTGGTCAGCGCATGGTTGGAGTAAGAGTCCTGGTAATCCGTCTGACCCAGCGGCCTTGTGGATGTTAAATTGTTTAAAGGTCTTACTCACATCGGCTGCAGAGAGCGTGATCACACAGTCATCCGGAACAGCTGATGCTCTCATGCATGTTTCAGTGCCATTTGCCCTGAAGCGAGAATATAAGTTATTTAGCTTGTCTGGTAGGCTCGTGTCACTAGACAGCTCTCGGCTGTGCTTCCCTTTGTAGTATGTAATAGTTTGCGAGCACTGCCACATCTGATGAGCATCGGAGCCGGTGTAGTACGATTTGGTGTAGTACGATTCGATCTTCATGAACATGTGCAGTGCACTCTTCCATCACATGTACTGTACAGCTGATTCTCACGGTCTTGCACACTAACGAGATGCTATTGATCCCATACTACTACACTGTCTGAGCCAAGGACTGCATGCTTTCTGGTAAGTTTTGATTACAGTACTGGGTGGGGTGAATATATTTTATATGACATGATTTTAGTAAATAATAGCCTACAGCAAAGTGTCTTTACTTAATTTCTAACTTGTTAACTTCTCTAGGTTATTAAACAGCTTTCTACACTTTCTACTAAACAAGTTAAACAGCTTTCTACTCAGGCCAAGAAGATAATAATAATAATTAGTAGATTTGGATAGAAAACACTCTAAAGTTTCCAAAACTGTTACAATAATGTCTTTGAGTATAACCGAACTGATTTGGCAGGCGAATACCTGAGAAAAATCTAGGAAGTAGGATTTCTTTGTTGTAGTTTTCTATTCAATGCCATTACAGTATCTATTGACTTAGGACTCAAATTGCAGTTCCTATGCCTTCCACTAGATGTCAACAGTCTTTAGAAATGGTTTCAGGCTTGTATTCTTAACAACGGAGGGAGTAAGAGCAGTCTGAATGAGTGGCTTTCTTGTTTACCTGTTTCAGTGACAACGTTATTGTCCGGTTGAAATATTATAGATTAATTAGGTTAAAAACAACCTGAGGATTAAATATAAACATTGTTTGACATGTTTCTATGAACTGTACGGATACAATTTGGATTTTTTTGTCTGCCTGTTGTGACTGCGTTTGTGCCTGTGGATTACTGAAGAAAACGCGAGAACAAAACAGAGGTTTTTGGATATAAAGAGAGACTTTATCGAACAAAAGGAACATTTATTGAATAAATTAATGTCTTCTGAGTGCAACCATATGAAGATCATCAAAGGTAAGGGATTCATTTTATCTCCATTTCTGAGTTGTGTAACTCTTCTACTTGGCTGGTTACTGTTTGTAATGATTTTGCTGAAAAGGCAGTGCGCAAAATTCAAAAATATTTTTAGAAATATGTAACTTTCACACATTAACAAGTCCAATACAGCAAATGAAAGATAAACATCTTGTTAATCTACCCATTGTGTTGTCCGATTTCAAAAATGCTTTACAGCGAAAGCACAACATATGATTATGTTAGGTCATAGCCAAGTCAAAAAACACACAGCCATTTATCCAGCCAAAGATAGGAGTCACAAAAAGCAGAAATATAGATACAATTAATCACTAACCTTTGATGATCTTCATCAGATGACACTCATAGGACATCATGTTACACAATACATGTATGTGTTGTTCGATAATATGCATATTTATATCCAAAAGTAATGTTTTGATTCCAAAACATCTGGTGATTTTGCAAAAATACTCATAATAAACATTGATAAAAGATACAACTGTTATTCACAGAATTAAAGATAGACATCTCCTTAATGCAACCTCTGTCAGATAAAAAAATAAAAAAAAGCATAATCTGAGAAGGATGCTTTGGTGTCAACAAAATTAGAAATAACACCATAAGTATTCACTTACCTTTGATGATCTTCATCAGAAGGCACTCCCAGGAATCCCAGTTCGACAATAAATGACTGATTTGTTCCATAAAGTCCATAATTTACGCCGAAATAGCCACTTATTGTTAGCGTGTTCAGCCCAGTAATCCATCTTCATGATGCGCAGGCACTTCGTCCAGACAAAAGCTCAAAAAGTTCCATTACAGTTCTTTAGAAACATGTCAAACGATTTATGGAATCAATCTTTAGGATGTTTTTAACATAAAACATCAATAATGTTCCAACCAGAGAATTCCTTTGTCTGAAGAAAAGCACTGGAATGAGAGGTAACTCTTTTTCTATTTTTTAAAATGTTAACATTTTTTATTAAAACATTTTTTTACCCCATTTTCGCGGTATCCAATTGTTTAGTAGCTACTATCTTGTCTCATCGCTACAACTCCCATACGGGCTCGGGAGAGACAAATGTTGAAAGTCATGCGTCCTCCGATACACAACCCAACCATGCTGCACTACTTTTAACACAGTGTGCATCCAACCCGGAAGCCAGCCGCACCAATGTGTCGAAGGAAACACCGTGCACCTGGCAACCTTGGTTAGCGCGCACTGCGCCCAGCCCGCCACAGGAGTCGCTGGTGCGCGATGAGACAAGAATATCCCTACCGGCCAACCCCTCCCTAACCTGGACGACGCTGGGCCAATTGTGAGTCGCCCTACGGACCTCCCGGTCGCGACCGGTTACGACAGAGCCTGGGCGCAAACCCAGAGTCTCTGGTGGCACAGCTGGCACTGCAGTATAGCACCCTTAACCACTGCGCCACCCAGGAGGCCCTACGAGAGGTAACTCTGTCGGGAGCATGCGTCATGAGACCAAGGCACTCTGCCAGACCACTGACTCAAAGAGGTCTCATGAGCCCCTCCTTTATAGTAGAATCCTCATTCAAGTTTCTAAAGAAAGTTGACATCTAGTGCAAGCAGTAGGAAGTGCAACTTTATCCATATCTCAATGTGTTTTCGGTAGGCCAAGCTTTGAAAAACTACAAATGTCAGATTTCCCACCCCTGGTTGGATTTTTCTCAGGTTGTCACCTGCCATATGAGTTATATTGTACTCAGAGACATCATTCAAACAGTTTTAGAAACTTCAGAATGTTTTCTATCCAATACTAATAATAATATGCATATATTAGCATCTGGGACAGAGTAGGAGGCAGTTCACTCTGGGCACGCTATTCATCCAAAAGTGAAAATGCTGCCCCCTATCCCAAAAAGGTTAAAGAGGAGTCCGTAATTTGCTTTCTAATAATCATAATCTTTTCCTCAAAGAAGTTCATGAATTTATCACTGCTAAAGTGAAAGTCATCCTCTCTTGGGGAATGCTGCTTTTTAGTTAGCTTTGCGACAGTATCAAAAAGGAATTTCGGATTGTTCTTATTTTCCTCAATTAAGTTAGAAAAATAGGATGATCGAGCAGCAGTAAGGGCTCTTCGGTACTGCACGGTACCGTCCTTCCAAGCTAGTCGGAAGACTTCCAGTTTGGTGTGGCGCCATTTCCGTTCCAATTTTCTGGAAGCTTGCTTCAGAGCTCGGGTATTTTCTGTGTACCAGGGAGCTAGTTTCTTATGAGATTTTTGTTTTGTTTTTAGGGGTGCAACTGCATCTAGGGTATTGCGCAAGGTTAAATTGAGATCCTCAGTTAGGTGGTTAACTGATTTTTGTCCTCTGGCGTCCTTGGGTAGGCAGAGGGAGTCTGGAAGGGCATCAAGGAATCTTTGTGTTGTCTGTGAATTTATAGCACGACTTTTGATGTTCCTTGGTTGGGGTCTGAGTTTGAGTTTGAGTTTGAGTTTATTTTTATTTTTACAGGGACAGTGCACATTAATCAACATTTCAGTAAAAGTGCCGGTTTTAGCCAACCGGCTAATTTTCAACCGCAGTCCCTGGGCAGGTTATTAAAAACCTGTTAAGGCTAGGGCAGAATACTGCCCCCGTTGGTGAAATGCGTGCCCATAGTAAACTGAAAAATTGCTAATATATGCATATAATAAATATTATTGAATAGAAAACACTCTAAAGCTTCTAAAACCGTTTAAATTATGTCTCTATGTAAAGCAGAACTCACAGGGCATTCATTCTTCCAAACTCTTTCTGTCATCAGAAAAGTTGGCCCAACTTTGACGTCATCGCCCCCACCCTTCCCAACCAGCTACAGATCTGGAAACAGTTTCTATCTCTTCAGCGCGATGTCCTCTTTCAATGGGGCGCGTCCTTGTGAAGATTGCGCGCTCCCTCACCCTTTGGCGGGGCGAAACCCTCCGGTCACGCAATAATACGTATGTGCGTCAGCAATTTCTCTCTCTTTGTTCCAAGATCCACCAAACGACGTAGGCTTCTCCTTTCGAGCTTAGATCTTTTATATATGATTAAAACATGTTTTAGCTCGAATTTGAACTTAGTTTGACCAGTTTAGTCGACATATAATATGTAATTTTGAAGTTTCGATGCGCAACCCATAGATTTTTGAGTGCTTTTCAGCCGAAATTAGTCTCGTTTGACAACACAAAGACACACATTTGAAAGGGAAACGCTGGTTTTGGTAAGTATGACTTCTTCCACGACTTCTGATCGAACAACGGCTAAGGTAAGGGAAGATTTATGTGGTTATTATGTGTTTCTGTGGACTCCGAAATAGCGAAGCCAAATTGCTAATCTATGAGCGCCGTCTCATATTATTGACAAGTGAACGAATTCTGTAACGTTAAAAATAAATGTAACACAGCTGTTTTATTAAGAAGAAGTGTATCTTTCTAAGTATATGTAGAACATGTATATTTAGTCAACGTTTATGATGTGTATTTCTGTTATCTGGCAGAGTTACCATAATTTCTCCGGGCATTGTTGTAGCATTTTTTTGCCATGACCTTCTATGTAAACTGTGATTTATGGATATAATTAGCATATTATTGAAAAAAACATAAATGTACTGTATAACATGTCCTATTCCTGTCATCTGATGAAGATTTTCAAAAGGTTAGTGAATTATTTTACTTTCAATCCTGCTTTTGTGATTGCATCTATTGTTCTACAAAATGGCTATGTAAATTAGCCTATCTTTGGTGGTGGTTTGACATAAATATGTGCTATGTTTTCGCCGTAAAACATTTTAGAAATCTGACTTGGTGGCTAGATGAACAGGGTGTTTATCTTTCATTTGAGCTATTGGACTTGTTAATGTGTGGAGGTTAAATATTTCTAAGAATATTTTTTGCGTTCTGTGTGCTACTGTGTCAGTTGAGCAGTGGGGGAAGGTTCCCTAGCGGGACGTGTGGTGCCAACTGGTTCCTGCGTATTCCTCCAAACCTCTGTTGTCCTGAGTCTGCACAACTCTGCCAGGACCTAGGATCAAGAGAGATGCTCAAGTGTTGTAGTACTATATCTCTTGACACAATGATGAAAATAATCATGGCCTCTAAACCTTCAAGCTGCATACTGGACCCTATTCCAACTAAACTACTGAAAGAGCTGCTTCCTGTGCTTGGCCCTCCTATGTTGAACATAATAAACGGCTCTCTATCCACTGGATGTGTACCAAACTCACTAAAAGTGGCAGTAATAAAGCCTCTCTTGAAAAAGCCAAACCTTGACCCAGAAAATATAAAAAACTAATCGGCCTATATCGAATCTTCCATTCCTCTCAATTTTAGAGAAGGCTGTTGCGCAGCAACTCACTGCCTTCCTGAAGACAAACAATGTATACGAAATGCTTCAGTCTGGTTTTAGACCCCATCATAGCACTGAGACGGCACTTGTGAAGGTGGTAAATGACATTTTAATGGCATCGGACCGAGGCTCTGCATCTGTCCTCGTGCTCCTAGACCTTAGTGCTGCTTTTGATACCATCGATCACCACATTCTTTTGGAGAGATGGCCTGGTTTATATCTTATCTGTCGGAAAGATATCAGTTTGTCTCTGTGAATGGTTTGTCCTCTGACAAATCAACTGTAAATTTCGGTGTTCCTCAAGGTTCCGTTTTAGGACCACTATTGTTTTCACTATATATTTTACCTCTTGGGGATGTTATTCGAAAACATAATGTTAACTTTCACTGCTATGCGGATGACACACAGCTGTACATTTCAATGAAACATGGTGAAGCCCCAAAATTGCCCTCGCTGGAAGCATGTGTTTCAGACATAAGGAAGTGGATGGCTGCAAACTTTCTACTATTAAACTCGGACAAAACAGAGATGCTTGTTCTAGGTCCCAAGAAACAAAGAGATCTTCTGTTGAATCTGACAATTAATCTTAATGGTTGTACAGTCGTCTCAAATAAAACTGTGAAGGACCTCGGCGTTACTCTGGACCCTGATCTCTCTTTTGAAGAACATATCAAGACCATTTCGAGAACAGCTTTTTTCCATCTACGTAACAGAAACTTTCTGTCCAAAAATGATGCAGGAAAATTAATCCATGCTTTTGTCACTTCTAGGTTAGACTACTGCAATGCTCTACTTTCCGGCTACCCGGATAAAGCACTAAATAAACTTCAGTTAGTGCTAAATACGGCTGCTAGAATCCTGACTAGAACCAAAAAATTTGATCATATTACTCCAGTGCTAGCCTCTCTACACTGGCTTCCTGTCAAAGCAAGGGCTGATTTCAAGGTTTTACTGCTAACCTACAAAGCATAGGTAGGAGCATGGGCTTGCTCCTACCTATCTCTCTGATTTGGTCCTGCCGTACATACCTACACGTACGCTATGGTCACAAGACGCAGGCCTCCTAATTGTCCCTAGAATTTCTAAGCAAACAGCTGGAGGCAGGGCTTTCTCCTATAGAGCTCCATTTTTATGGAACGGTCTGCCTACCTATGTCAGAGACGCAAACTCGGTCTCAACCTTTAAGTCTTTACTGAAGACTCATCTCTTCAGTGGGTCATATGATTGAGTGTAGTCTGGCCCAGGAGTGGGAGGGTGAACGGAAAGGCTCTGGAGCAACGAACCGCCCTTGCTGTCTCTGCCTGGCCGGTTCCCCTCTTTCCACTGTGATTCTCTGCCTCTAACCCTATTACAGGGGCTGAGTCACTGGCTTGCTGGGGCTCTCTCATGCCGTCCCTGGAGGGGGTGCGTCACCTGAGTGGGTTGATTCACTGTTTGGGTTGGCGTCATCCTGTCTGGGTTGGCGCCCCCCCCCCTTGGGTTGTGCCGTGGCGGAGATCTTTGTGGGCTATACTCAGCCTTGTCTCAGGATGGTAAGTTGGTGGTTGAAGATATCCCTCTAGTGGTGTGGGGGCTGTGCTTTGGCAAAGTGGGTGGGGTTATATCCTTCCTGTTTGGCCCTGTCCGGGGGTGTCCTCTGATGGGGCCACAGTGTCTCCTGACCCCTCCTGTCTCAGCCTCCAGTATTTATGCTGCAGTAGTTTATGTGTCGGGGGGCTGGGGTCAGTTTGTTATATCTGGAGTACTTCTCCTGTCCTATTCGGTGTCCTGTGTGAATCTAAGTGTGCGTTCTCTAATTCTCTCCTTCTCTCTTTCTTTCTCTCTCTCGGAGGACCTGAGCCCTAGGACCATGCCCCAGGACTACGTGACATGATGACTCCTTGCTGTCCCCAGTCCACCTGGCCATGCTGCTGTTCCAGTTTCAACTGACCTGAGCCCTAGGACCATGCCCCAGGACTACCTGACATGATGACTCCTTGCTGTCCCCAGTCCACCTGGCCATGCTGCTGTTCCAGTTTCAACTGACCTGAGCCTTAGGACCATGCCCCAGGACTACCTGACATGATGACTCCTTGCTGTCCCCAGTCCACCTGGCCATGCTGCTGATCCAGTTTCAACTTCCAGCTGACTGTGCTGCTGCTCCAGTTTCAACTGTTCTGCCTTATTATTATTTGACCATGCTGGTCATTTATGAACATTTGAACATCTTGGCCATGTTCTGTTATAATCTCCACCCGGCACAGCCAGAAGAGGACTGGCCACCCCACATAGCCTGGTTCCTCTCTAGGTTTCTTCCTAGTTTTTGGCCTTTCTAGGGAGTTTTTCCTAGCCACCGTGCTTCTACACCTGCATTACTTGCTGTTTGGTGTTTTAGGCTGGGTTTCTGTACAGCACTTTGAGATATCAGCTGATGTACGAAGGGCTATATAAATACATTTGATTTGATTTGATGAAACAAACACGCTCAAAAAACGGAACATAAAAGGTAGAGCGCGTAAGCTAACACTACCTAACATGAAAACAACTACACACAAAACATGATGGGAAACAGAGGGTTAAATACAAGTAGCTTAATTGGGGAAATGTAAACCAGGTGTGTATGGAAACAAGACAAATGGATATATTAAAAATGGAGTGGTGATGGCTAGAAATCCGGTGATGTCGATCTCCGAACTTCGCGGAACAAGGAACAAGGAGAGGGGCTGACTTCGGCAGAAGTCGTCAACCATATGATACAAGGCAGTTGAGTGTTATAAATATCCAAAGGGGTCTGACTTTAAATTAAGTACATTGCCATGCGATATAGAGTCTTTATGGATGTGTTGTGAATAACCGATGGTATCTCACTTCAAACTAAGTATAACAGGATACTACATGAAGTGTCAATAAATAGATTATTAACGTTCTGCTGATTTAATGAAGGTTCTCTCATGATCCACAGGTTACTGTAGAGTGTGAGAGCTATTTAAAGGGGTTGATGGACCTGGAAAGCTTGTGTGTGTGTGTGTCAGAGCCAAGATGATTTGGAGTAGTCCTAGCTGAGACCACTGCACCAGGTATTCCTCTTCTTTTCCCATGCTGGAGACCAGGGCTTGATTACTACCTGTAACAATGGTGCCAGCATTTTGTGGATGATCTTTCAGCGGTGGAGTAGGTGAATGTGTCAAAGACCTGATGGGCCTGAAAGCGACTTACAGTCTTGCGTGAATAGATTTTGACATGGGTTCTGGGATCCGAACCCACTATCCTGGCGTTGCAATGCTCTACCAAGATTCATGACAGGGTTAAAAATGCTTTGTGAAGACTCAATTTAATATGATTTATAAAGCCTTTATTAAGCGGTGCTTATGCCACCCTTTATAAAGAACAGGTTTATGTCCTATTTGACATAGTGGGTTATGTCACATTTGACATTGGTGGTTGTCACACAGTTATGCCACATTTATGAACCCTTAAGCATGACATACGGATATAGATGATTTGTAACTAGGGTTGCACATTTGGAGGAATATTCAGAGGTGGAAACTTTCCGTGGGAATTCATGGAAATATATGGGAATTAACGGGAATATATGGGAATTACCGGAAATATATGCAAATTAATATTAATACAATTTAAGTGTAGATGTTTTGGATATATTTACCATATATGGAGACAGAAACATAAACCTTTTACCTTATCATAAGTAGACATAATTGCAAATTATTAAATCCTTCCAATATTTTTTAAAATGATTGTTACGAATTGAACTTTAATTAAATCAGTTGACTCTTCGCATGGGATGATTTCACTGAACAACAAAAGAAAGGGAATATTGAATGATCCTCAATGTTCCATCACATCTCCCAAAAACGTTTTCAACATATAGTATCTGTAAAATGATATTCTAGAAACTAAGCTTTGGTTGTCTTCCTCTCAGGCTTCCATGTCTTCTCCCTGGACCTCCTCAATGTCCACCTCTTAAATGTCAGACTCTGAGGCCTCATCTTCACTGTCACTTTCTAACCTTGTTGAGGATAGCTTGTTGTCAGGATAAAAAAAAATCTAATTTACCATGATAGCCAACTCTTATGTTGGTCAGCCTGATGCGTGCTTTGGTTTGTGTGTTCCCAAACAAGGACCAGTTGCGCTCTGGCCCGGCTGATGTTAGTGGGATTTGGAGAATGATGGAGGCAACAGGGGATAGAGCCTCAGATCCACAAAGTCCTTTCCACCAGGTGGCTGTTGAGATATGTTTTCACGTCTACCATATTGCATCTCCATCCCAAAGCCCTTGCTTGGAAGTATACTTCTCCAAACTGCCAAGAACCTTGCCCTCATCCAGGCCCAGGTGACGAGACACGGTAGTGATGACACCATAGGCCTTGTTGATCTCTGCACCAGACAGGATGCTCTTGCCAGCATACTTGGGGTCCAACATGTACGCTGCGGGGTGTATGGCTTTCAGGCAGAAGTCTTCAAACTTTTTGATGTATTTCAGAACTGCTTGGAGCAACACTGAAGTGGGCAGGTTAATACGGATTTCTTCTCTTACATCTGTAAGCAGAGGCTGAACATCAGACAGGATGGCATTGTCCCCCTCAATCCGTGCAATGGCTACTGCTATAGGATTCAGGAGTTTCAGGCTGCTTACCACTCTCTCCCAAAATACGTCACCCAAGAGGATCCTCTTGACGGGGCTGTCCATATCGGAAGACTGTGATATAGCCATTTCTTGGAGACTTCTTCCCCTCCAGGAGACTGTCAAACATGTTGACAACACCACCCCAAGGGGTGTTGCTGGGCAGCTTCAATGTGGTGATCTTATTCTTCTCACTTTGCTTGGTGAGGTAGATTGCTGCTATAACTTGATGATCCTTCACATACCTAACCATTTCCTTGGCTCTCTTGTAGTGTATCCATTGTTTTCAGTGCCATGATGTCCTTGAGGAGCAGATTTAATGCATGAGCAGCAGAGCCAATGGGTGTGATGTGAGGGTAGGATTCCTCCACTTTAGACCAAGCAGCCTCATGTTTGCAGCATTGTCTGTCACCAATGCAAATACCTTCTGTGGTCCAAGGTCATTGATGACTGCCTTCAGCTCCTCTGCAATGCAGAGACCTGTATGTCTGTTGTCCCTTGTGTCAGTGCTCTTGTAGAATACTGATTGAGGGATGGAGATGATGTAGTTAACCTCTCTGGCATCATTGGTACGCTAGCATCCCACCTTGACAACAGCCAGTGAAATTGCAGGGTGCCAAATTCAATCAGAAATCCCTAAATTAAAATTCCTCAAACATACAAGTATTATACACCATTTTAAAGATAAACTTCTTGTTAATCCAACCCCAGTGTCCGATTTCAAAAAGGCTTTATGGCGAAAGCACACCATGCAATTATGTTAGGACAGCGCCTAGCCACAAAAAACCATACAGACATTTTACAGCCAAGGAGAGGACTCACAAAAGTAGTGAACTCACAGAAATAGTGATTAAATGAATCACTAACCTTTGATGATCCTCATCTGGTGGCACTCCCAGGACTCCATGTTACACAATAAATGTTCGTTTTGTTCAATAAAGTCAATTTTTATGTCCAAAAACCTGTTTTATTTGGTGCATTTAGTTCAGTAACGAAAAGTTTTTAAAAAGTACAATAAAAGTTCGTAGAAACATGTCAAACGATGTTTAAAAACAATTACAATATAGACAATAGCAACATAGAACAAGCAAGACGTAGCATACAGACAGAGCAACATAGGACAAGCAAGACGTAGCATACAGACAGAGCAACATAGGACAAGCAAGACGTAGCATACAGACAGAGCAGCATAAAACAAAAAGCAGCAAGACAAAATTCATAAAAGCAACAAAGTGTTTCCACACCTCACAAGCTACAGACAACAGTCTGAGCAGATTATTTGATGCAATTGCAAACGTAATAAAATGGTGGTCCGATAGACCAGGATTATGAGGAAAAACATTAAGATCCACCACATTTATTCCATGGGACAAAACTAGGTCCAGCGTATGACTGTGACAGTGAGTGGGTCCAGAGACATGTTGGACAAAACCCACTGAGTCGATGATGGCTCTGAAAGCCTTTTGGAGTGGGTCTGTGGACTTTTCCATGTGAATATTAAAGTCACCAAAGATTAGAATATTATCTGCTATGACTACAAGGTCCGATAGGAATTCAGGGAACTCAGTGAGAAACGCTGTATATGGCCCAGGAGGCCTGTAAACAGTAGCTGTAAAAAGTGATTGAGTAGGCTGCATAGATTTCATGACTAGAAGCTCAAAAGACGAAAACGTCTTTTTTTTTTGTAAATTTAAATTTGCTATCGTAAATGTTAGCAACACCTCCGCCTTTGCGGGATGCACAGGGGATATGGTCACTAGTGTAGCCAGGAGGTGAGGCCTCATTTAAAACAGTAAATTCATCAGGCTTAAGCCATGTTTCAGTCAGGCCAATCACATCAAGATTATGATCAGTGATTAGTTAATTGACTATAATTGCCTTTGAAGTAAGGGATCTAACATTAAGTAGCCCTATTTTGAGATGTGAGGTATCATGATCTCTTTCAGTAATGGCAGGAATGGAGGTGGTCTTTATCCTAGTGAGATTGCTAAGGCGAACACCGCCATGTTTAGTTTTGCCCAACCTAGGTCGAGGCACAGACACGGTCTCAATGGTGATATCTGAGCTGACTACACTGACTGTGCTAGTGGCAGACTCCACTATGCTGGCAGGCTGGCTAACAGCCTGCTGCCTGGCCTGCACCCTATTTCATTGTGGAGCTAGAGGAGTTAGAGCCCTGTCTATGTTGGTAGATAAGATGAGAGCACCCCTCCAGCTAGGATGGAGTCCGTCACTCCTCAGCAAGTCAGGCTTGGTCCTGTTTGTGGGTGAGTCCCAGAAAGAGGGCCAATTATCTACAAATTCTAACTTTTGGGAGGGGCAGAAAACAGTTTTCAACCAGCGATTGAGTTGTGAGACTCTGCTGTAGAGCTCATCACTCCCCCTAACTGGGAGGGGGCCAGAGTCAATTACTCGATGCCGACACATCTTTCTAGCTGATATGCACGCAGAAGCTATGTTGGTGATCTCTGTCTGTTTCATCCTAACATCGTTGGTGCCGATGTGCCGATGTGGATAACAATATCTCTATACTCTCTACACTCGCCAGTTTTAGCTTTAGCCAGCACCATCTTCATATTAGCCTTAACGTCGGTAGCCCTGCCCCCGGGTAAACAGTGTATGATCGCTGGATGATTCGCTTTAAGTCTAATACCACACTCAAATGCTTACACACCCAGACACACATGTCCAATCCTCTCACATCACAATTTTCCCTCAATCGCAACAGGCCGGGTGGGGGGGGGCGGGGTTGTTTGATGTTAGCCACATCCGTTGTGACCTCTGAACCAGACACCCGTTTATCATGGGTAATGGAGTCGCCAATGACTAGAGTTTTCAATTTGTCAGAGCTAATGGTGGGAAGCTTCGGCGTCTCAGACCCCGTAATGGGAGGAGTAGAGACCAGAGAAGAATCGGCCTCTGACTCCGACCCGCTGCTTAATGGGGAAAACCGGTTGAAAGTTTCTGTCGGCTGAATGAGCGACACCGGTTGAGCGTTCCTACAGCATTTCCTTCCAGAAACCGTGAGAAAGTTGTCCGGCTGCGGGGACTGTGCCAGGGGATTTATACTACTATCTGTACTTACTGGTGGCACAGACGCTGTTTCATCCTTTCCTACACTGAAATTACCCTTGCCTAACCATTGCGTCTGAAGCCGTAAGGCGAGTACAGCGGCTGCAATTAAAATGCATCATGTTAATGTTACTACTTAGCTTCGGCTGTTGGAGGTCCTGACGAATCGTGTCCAGATAAAGCGTCCGGAGTGAAAAAGTTGAGGAAAAATATGAACGGTAATTAAAAAGTGAAAACCGTAAAGTTGTCAGGTAGCAAAACAGGTTGGCAACAAAACGCACAGCAACTCGAAAACAAGCCTTTCATGTTTCAACTTTCAACAAGTTTCATGTAGTGCTCTCATTTTTGGGACTACAATAAAAGTGTCCTGTTCATTGTATCTGCTCTCCTGCACTTGACTTCGCCTCCAATACCCCACCCTGACAGAATTACATACCTTCAAAGGAGTCAGCAGGAGCAGGTCCCCTGGTTAGAGGAGTCGAGGAGCGCATCCAGGAAAATTTGGCCATGTTAAAACATCTTGGTGCCATGATGGATCGTGTTGTCCAGACCATGGATCGCTGGGAGAGACCGGAAGTCTATCCAGTGCCTCGAACAGTACAACCGGGGTTATCTCCATCCTTCCAACCGGAGAGAGTTCCAGTGGGATGCATCTCTCCCTTCCTAGGGAGTATGATGGAACAGCAGCACAGTGCCAGGGATTCTTGTTACAAGTGGACCTCTACCTGACCACTGTGCACCCAGCTCCCTCAGGAGGGGAGAGACTGGCCGCCTGTCTCACAGGAATAGCGTTGGAGTGGGCAAACGCCGTGTGGAGAGAAGGAGACCACTTCGAGGAGTTCACCCGTCGCTTCAGGGCCATCTTCGACCATCCACCTGAGGGCAGAGCGGCGGGGGAGAGGCTCTTCCATCTGAGACAGGGGACGAGGAGCGCCCAGGACTTCGCCCTGGAATTCCGGACGTTGGATGCAGGAGCAGGCTGGAACGACAGGGTCGATGACATTATACCATTTCCTTCAACCAACTGTTGGATTTGTCCATCCGGTTGGATAACCTGCTGGTTACCCACGGATGTCCAGAGGGGGCTTTGTCAGATCCATCATCCAGCACTCCTGCTCCGGTGCCCATGGAGTTAGGAGGGGCTGCTCATAGTGAGACTGGAGGAGGAGCCATCACGTGCGCCATCTGTGGCCGCTGAGGACACAATGCCGGTCGGTGCCGTGTTGGTTCCTCTGGGAGTCGAGGCAACAGGCAGGGCACTCTGGCGTTACCTCAGGTGAGTTTGCACCACACTCTTCCAGAGTCCTCTGTTGATCAACTGTTTGTGCCTGTTTGATTACCTGAGTTTTCCCCACATTCCCAGCATAATGCGCTCGTAAATTCAGGCGCAGCTGTGAATTTTATCGACAGAGCATTAGCCATTAGGTTAGGGATCCCGACTCTTCCCAGTACACGCTCTAGATAGTCGACCATTAGGGTCCGGGCTAATCAAGGAGCCCACTATCTCCTTGGCCATGGTTATGAAGGGGAATCATGAGGAGAGAATCAGTCGCTTTCTCATTAACTCTCCTGCGTTTCCTGTGGTACTGGGCCTTCCTTGGTTGGCTCTACATAACCCCACTATTTCCTGGCAACAGAGGGCTCTCACGGGGTGGTCGCGAGAGTGCTTAGGGAGGTGTGTAGGCGTTTACGTTGGTGCTACCACGGTGGAAAGTCCAGACCAGGTCTTCACCGTGCACAACCCCCCAGAATATGCCGATTTGGATCACACCTTCTGTAAGAATTAGGCGACTAAATTACCACCTCATAGACGGGGGGATTGTGCAATAAATCTCCTGGTAGACGCTGCGCTTCCCAGGAGTCACGTGTATCCCCTGTCGCAAGCAGAGACAGTGGCTATGAATACATATGTCTCTGAATTCCTGCGTCAGGGGTACATTCGGCCCTCTACTTCACCCGCCTCCTCGAGTTTCTTTTTTGTGAGGAAGGATAGAGGTTTACGCCCGTGCATTGACTATAGAGGTCTCAATCAAATCACAGTGAAGTATAGTTACCTGCTACCTCTTATCGCCACGGCGATTGAGTCAATGCATTGGGTGCGCTTCACGAAACTGGATCTCAGGAGTGTGTATCACCTGGTGCGTATCCAGGAGGGAGATGAGTGGAAGACAGTGTTCAGTACCACCACAGGACATTATGAATACCTAGTCATGCCGTGATGAATGCTCCATCAGTTTTCCAATCCTTTGTAGACGAGATTTTCAGGGACCTGCACGGGCAGGGTGTAGTGGTGTATATTGATGACATTCTGAGGACACACACCGAGCATGTGTCCTTGGTGCGCAAGGTACTTGGACGACTGTTGGAGCATGACCTGTACGTCAAGGATGAAAAATGCCTATTCTTTCAGCAGGTTGTCTCCTTCCGAGGGTATCGCATTTCCACATCAGGGGTGGAGATGGAGAGTGACCGAATTGCAGCCGTGCGTAATTGGCCGACTCCCACCACGGTAAAGGAAGTGCAGCGATTTTTAGGGTTCGCCCATTACTACCGGAGATTTATCCGGGGTTTTGGCCAGGTTGCTGCGCCCATTACCTCATTGCTGAATGGGGGTCCTGTAACGGTTGCGTTGGTCGGCTGAGGCGGACAGGGCTTTTGGGCAACTAAGAGAGGAGCGGCGCATGGATCAAACTCCCATACTCCCTGCCTCCTGCCTGGTAGCGGCGGTCGTGTGGGATCTGGATGCGGGCATTGAGCAAACGTTACATACAGAGCCCGCTCCCCTCCAGTGTCCCGTTGGGCCCTCCTCTGGTCATCCGGGGATCGGTCGGACGGTATGCTGTCTGACTGGGAAGTAATGGTGGCTCACTTTGGCTAAGGACGTGGGGGTTTATGTCTCCTCCTGCTCGGTGTTCGCCCAGTGTAAGGCTCCGAGACACCTGCCCAGAGATAAGTTACATCCCTTACCCGTTCCACAACGACCTTGGTCACATCTGTCAGTGGATTTCCTAACGGATCTTCCCCCCCCTCACAGGGAAATACCATGATCCTGGTTGTTGTGGATCATTTTTCTAAGTCCTGTCATCTCCTCCCTCTGCCTGGTCTCCCTACGGCCCTACAGACTGCGGAGGCCTTGTTTACACATGTCTTCCGGCACTACGGAGTGCCTGAGGATATAGTGTCTGATTGGGGTCCCCAGTTCACATCGAGAGTTTGGAAGGCATTCATGGAACATCTGGGGGTCTCGATTAGCCTTACCTCAGGTTTTCACCCTGAGAGTAACGGGCAGGTAGAGAGAGTCAACCAGGATGTTGCCAGGACCTCCCGGGGGAGTGGGCAGCTTTTGTGCCCTGGGCCGAGATGGCACAAAACTCGCTTCGCCACTCCTCCACTAACCTCTCCCCCTTTCAGTGCGTATTGGGGTACCAGCCGGTTCTGGCACCGTGGCATCAGGGTCAGACCGAGACTCCTGCGGTGGACGACTGGTTTAGGCGCGCGAAGGAGACATCTCCAGCGAGCCGCACGTTGCCAGAAAGCCAGCGCGGACCGTCACCGCAGTGAGACCCTGGTGTTCGCACCGGGGGATCTGGTCTGGCTCTCAACCTGTAACCTGCCACTCCGCCTGCCCTACCAGAAGCTGGGTCCGTGATTTGTGGGGCCATTTAAAGTCCTGAGGAAGGTGAACGAGGTATGTTATAGATTACAGCTTCCCTCTGATTATCTTATTAACCCCTCGTTCCATGTGTATCTCCTCAGGCCGGTGGTGGCTGGTCCGCTCCAGGAATCTGAGGTGTGGGAGGTCCCTCCGCCCCGTTTGGACATCAAGTGGGCCCCGGCGTACATCGTTCGTTCCATCCTGGATTTGAGGAGTCGGGTGGGGGGGCCTTCAGTACCTCGTGGAGTGGGAGGGGTACGGGCCGGAGGAGAGGAGCTGGGTTCCGGTTGCAGATGTTTTGGATCCTGAACTGCTGCATGAGTTTCACCGTCACCGGCCGGATCGCCCTGCGCCTCATTCTCCGGGTCGTCCTCGAGGCCGCTGTAGCCGCACATCAAGGGGGGGTACTGTCACGACTTCTACTGAAGTCAGCCGTCTCCTTGTTCGGGCAACGTTCAGCGATCGACGTCACCGGCTTTCTAGCCATCGCCGCTCCATTTTTCGTATATCCATTTGTCTTGTCTTGTTTCCATACACACCTGGTTTACATTTCCCAAATGAAGCTACTTGTAATTAACCCTCTGTTTCCCATCATGTTTTCGTGTGTAATTGTTTTGTGTTATGTGGTGTTAGTTTACGCGCTCTACTTTTATGTTCCGTTTTTTGAGTGTGTTTGTTTCATGTAGTGCTCTCGTCTTTGGAACTATAATAAAAGTGTGCCTGTTCAATGTATCTGCTCTCCTGCACTTGACTTCGCCTCCAATACACCACCCTGACAATATGACGCTGTACTTACTATAAAGTCAGACACCTTCGGCCATTCATAACACATAAATAAAGGCTTAATGATGCAAACAAATGTATTAACACTTAGGTAATTATCAGGATAAGGTAAGACCCAGATGCAGATCATTTCGAAGTAAAAATGTTTCTTACAGCAACAGAGGCAAAGGTAAAGGATGGCAGGCAGGCTCAGGGTCAGGTCAGGCAGTGGTTGGAAATCCAGATAGGGACAACGGTACAGGACGGCAAGCAGGCTCAGGGTCAGGGGCAGGCGGGCGGGTGGGTTCAGGGTCAGGACAGGCAAGGGTCAAAAATCAGGAGGGCGAGATAAAGAGAGGCTGGGAAAAGACAGGAGCTGACAGGACAATCGCTGGTAAGCTTGACAAACAAGACAAACTGGCAACAGACAATCAGAAAACACAGGTATAAGTACACAGGGGATAATGGGGAAGATGGGGGTAGAGACAAGCACAAGGACAGGTGAAAAAGATTAGGGCGTGACAGGTAATTATCAATAGCTATACTATAATTATAAGCTGCACTTCATTTAAAGCGAGATCGAATTGTCCAACCCCCGGGTATCTCGTTACACCCCATTGTGCCTTGTCTTGAAAAATGCAGACAGACGGAATCAAAGTAAGTTTACATTGTAATACTTTTGACAGCCAACTTTCTACCTTAAGCCTGTGTTTTCATTACACTAACTGACTGTACATATCAACCCCTCTGTGTCCAGGATTGATTTTATCAGGCAAAGTTGAGCTGTATGAATAAAATGGAACAAAATATTTTCCTTCCCTGACATGTGCATCATCAGAAATTTGGAAGGAGTCAGAGCCATTATGTGATAAAATTCCCATTCATAATTTTACGTTATGATACTTAGCAGAACCATTTGCCTGGTTGTCTCTCAATGTTGGTCTGTGTGGACATGGCTTCCTCGCATTGTTTTCCCAAATATGACTGAATAGGTACTTTGTGTTTTACTGGGGAAGACCTGAGCCTCAAGCTCTTTTTCTCCATGGTCAAATACAATCATCAGACGGTTTTGGGTAGTCTAAAAACCCACTACTAGATACTGGCCTATAGATTCCCCTCACAGGTAACTGCTTTCTGATTTTAGAATAAGAAGTGTGTTTGAATGGGCATGAGTCTGTAAACAGAAACATTGATCAAACAGTGCTATGGTGGATTTGGTTGAATGCAGCCTCAATTTCAGGATTCTCTGTGTCCATTTGTATGTGCATTTGTTCACCAGCTTGCAATGGTGACATTTTTTTTACGACTGTAAGGTGTTGCTGTAGTGGTTCACAATGTCCCTAGACTACAGTTATTATCTCGGCTATGATAAACATTGCACCCAAAGAGGTCTTTATCTGGCCAACACTGCCTGTGTAACTTTTGTCCATCATCCTCTACTTGGCTGTCTGCCCTAAACCTTGACATGAGCTATGATCCACATATACTCAGAGTATATCTGTAACGGAATTCCTCTTCTTCAGAGGAGGAGTAGCAAGGATCAGACCAATGTGCAGCGTGTTAAGTGTCCATAATGATATATTTAATAAATCAACAGAACACTGAACAAAATAACAAAAGTACAAACAACCGAAACAATCCCGTATGGTGAAAACACTAACACGGGATACAACCACCCACAAAACACAATAGAAAACAGGCTACCTAAATATGGCTCCCAATCAGAGACGATGACTGACACCTGCCTCTGATTGAGAACCATACTAGGCCAAACACATAGAAATATAACAACAGAACAAAACATAGAAAAACAACATAGAATGCCCACCCCAACTCACGCCCTGACAAACTAAAGTAAAGACATAAAAAAGGAACTAAGGTCAGAACATGACAATATCACACCAGCCGCTCTGCTGTAGTCTACTCCATTACTGGAAGCTGACCAAAAATCCCTGACTTAATTTAGTGCCTTGAAGCACATGGCAAAGCTGGATACGCAAAAAAAAAGCAATAGTAATATAATACAAATCCAACTCATTTAAATCTCCCTGCCCTCTATTTTACTGGCTCCACATTGGCATATTTGTTCCTTGCCCACCATTATAACAGGTAGCAGACAACATCCAATTGATAGGGCAGGTTTATTTGAGTAGGCCCGGGAAAACAACTTTTTCAAATGGTTGAACAGGGCCATATATGCCAACCCAAATGTCACCCAGGGTGTTTACAAATCTAATCAAAGGCTCCATTTGTCATAGCCTTCTTACTAGTTCATGATTTGTTGTTTGTTTCTATGTGTTGGAAATGTCAGCTATGCTGCTATGGATTTGGTTTTGATATGCGTTTTGGAATTGTACAGTAGTTTCAGCACCAACTTTTCTTTATCAGACTACTGTACTTTACAACAGTATTGAGGACACTTGTGTTTTGTTGCTTTGTTTTGTGACATTTTGTAATAGACAAAAAATATATATTGACATTACAGCCATATAATAACTTCTACAATGCTTTACAGTATATTTCAATGATAAGTCAGAAAGGGGGAAAAAAGGTATTGGCAGCATTTGTACTTTGTTTACAGTGACAAATAAGCTCTCAAGAGGTATGCAAATATATTCATCAGTGCACTTTCACTCTCAAAGGTCAACCTGCGAGGCAATTAGCACACCACGTGACTGTACAGCTAAAACATATGAATTAGGGCGGCAGGTAGCCAGTAACCCTAAAGTTTGATGGTTAAAATTCCTGAGCCGACTAGGTGAAAAATCTGTTGATGTGCCCTTGAGCAAGGCACTCTTAACCCTAATTGCTCCAGTGTCGCTGTCAATAATGGCTGATCCCTGGCTCTGACCCCACTCTCTGAAGGTGTCTCAGGGGGAGTGGGATATGCAAAAAAACAAATGTCCAATTCACACATGTGAAATAGGACAAATGTAAGCACCCACCTAAATATCTTATTATAATTACCCAGCATCCCTTTCTTCCAGCATGCAGGTGTGTGTGGCTGTCTAATTGTGACTCAGGAGGAGTTGCTGAGGGTAAAATGTTCCTATGCCATTGTGTCCTCTCTACGGCGAGTCAGAAAGACACCGTGACATATATAGACTGTTGATGAATAACTAAAACCCCTACAGATCTGGGTGTCGGGCAACAGATGCCGATAACAGCCACAGATTAGGTCTTAGATTGGTGACGGATCCCACCAAGATGGCTATATTTACCCCCTTCGCCTCCCCTCATATATCATCGCTGCCTGTGCTGTGTGTGAGGGGGTCATTGGGTTTTGCCACATTGCATGGAGCACCGAGTGTAAGGTGTTGAAATATTAATTTAAGAGGTAGAAAGAATGCAGGCTTTTGATAAGTAGGGCAAGGCAGAGGTGGAAAATAGAGGGAGCTCATTCCTGTGTGGAATGCAGGTTTTCAACTTAGAGTCACATGACATAGTGTGATATTAGAATGCCTTTATAGAGTTAACAAGGGGTTATGTGTATTTTATCCTTATTCTGATTTAAGGTGGTATCATAATGATGGTAATGTAAGGATCAGAACCATTCACTAATTTGTTTAGTCTAGCCGATTGTACATCCATTACATTTTGCTCATGCACCCCAAATACATTTGTCCATCCACGCTTGAGGATCCAAGGATCCTCAAACATTGTTGGAATCAAAATGTATTTTTCAGCCAAATATGACGACTGAAATCGACAGTGAATTTTCTATGTAAAATTTGCTTCGAGGCATGACTGAAAGCAGCCAGCACACCTTGAGGAGAATGTTTATTGAACATAAAAACATTCCTCTCAGCAATTATGCCAGTGGCAATAAGTAGAGAGGAGGACAAGTTTCAGAATTTCAAATGAAAGAAGAAAAATACAAAAATAAAAAGCAATCCCAGCCAGCACATTTGGTTCCTTAGAAGTTGTGGGACTTCACCTGGACATGACTGACCAGGTGAATTCAGGTGAAAGCTGTGTCCCCTTATTGATGTCACATGTTAAATCCACTTGAATCAGTGTAGATGAAGGGGAGGAAACAGGATAACGAAATAGTTTTAAGCGTTGAGACAATTAGTTACGTTACAGCCTTAAAAAAATAGTTTTTTCCCCTAATCAATCAACACACAATACCCCACAATGACAAAGCAAAAACATGTTTTCGAAATGTTTGTAAATGTATGAGATATCACAAAATAAGTATTCAGACCATTTACTCAGTACTTTGTTGACACACTTTTGGCAACAATTACAGACCCAAGTCTTCTTGGGTATGATGTTACAAGCTTGACACACCTGTATTTGAGGAGTTTCTCCCATTCTTCTCTGAAGATCCTCTCAAACTCTGTCAGGTTGGATGGGGAGTGTCCCTGCACAGCTATTTTCAGGTCAATCCAGAGATGTTTTATTGGGTTCCAGTCCGGGCTCTGGCTGGGCCACTCAAGGACATTCAGAGACTTTTCCCGAAGTCACTGCTGCGTTGTCTTGGCTGTGTGCTTAGGGTCATTGTCCTGTTGGAAGGAGAACCCATCTGAGGTCATGAGCGCTCTGGAGCAGGTTTCCACGAAGGATCTCTCTGTACTTTGCACCGTTCATCTTTCCCTCGATCCTGACTAGTCTCCCAGTCCCTGCCGCTGAAAAACATACCCACAGCATGATGCTGCCACCATCATGCTTCACCATAAGAATGGTGCCAGGTTTCCTCCAGATGTGACACTTGGCATTCAGGCCAAAGAGTTCAATCTTGGTTTCATCAGATCAGAGACAACTTTGGGAAGAATTGGAGTCAACATAGGCCAGCATCCCTGTGGAAGGCTTTCGACACCTTCTAGAGTCCATGCCCCGACGAATTGAGGCTGTTCTGGGGGCAAAAGCATGTGAAACTCAATATTAGGAAGGTGTTCTTAATGTTTTGTACACTCGGTGTATATGTTTTTAATTAAATAACATTTTTAGAGCGTTACTAAAGTTTTCCTATGGTGTTTATTGAAAGTGTTCTTAATGTTCTGAGAATGGAATTTAGGGCTTATTCATGTTGTGTACAATTAAAGGTTTTGAAACATTCCCAGAATATTCTGAGAACTACTTTCCCGGACTTGTGTGAAATGTTCTGTGGAAGCACTGAAATTCCCACAGAAGAAGGTTGTTTCTTAAAGTTCTCTGAACAATTTGAGAAATTGACTTTAAATAGAACTCTGAGGAAACCTATAGGAAACGTTATGCTGAAGTACTGAAATTCCCACAGAAGAACATTGTTTCTTAACATCCGCTGAACTATTAGAGAAAATTGCCAATGCCAAACCAGTTGGAGAACGTTCCTAGAACAACACCAACATTTTAATTAAATGTAACCATTTTAGGAAACGTTCTGTTAAACATTTTTGTCAAGTTCCTTAAATGTGTAGAGAATGTTGACAGAGAAAAGCTACATGATAGAACATCTTTTTCAACTCTATACAATTTGTTCTTACCATGATCTTCTATCACGTAATATAGACCATTCTGTGGATGCTTTACCTGATTGTAAATGTTTATACAATTCTAGAGACAATCAAAACAATCAGAACACAGTTTAATCACACAGCACTTGATCCCCAGAGCTATCCATCAAAATGCAAACACCAAATCTGTTCAAGGTGAGTCCATGAAAACAACATTCCATTTGAAAAAACACAATCTACTCTCATCCTTGTTTTTACACTCTGACTTTATCTGCCTCTCGTCCCACAGAACCCTGCAGATAAAGACCATCCATTAAAATGCTGCACCAACGTGACTAACCGGGAGTTTAACCTATTCATGGAAATGTATTCATCATCATGTAGGTGTTGTTCACTGAACCACCACCGCTACACAAAAACATGTATTATCGCAGACTAATGACTAACTTCATTCATTGCTCTCTTACACTTCCCTTATATTATGAATTATATGTTTGAAAATAGGCTACCAATCACTATCAGTGTTACTTCCCTGTGATTATCAAATTTTGTGGAGTATTGTAAATTGTGTTTCTACTGGTGATGGGTAGAAGAGTCTACTGAGTTCTATGGAAGAGCCCCATTGGCATTAAGGCCATCCATTAGCTTGGCTTGAATAACCTAGCACTGCTCTCTACTGGCAAATATGGTGTATTGCATTTGCAATAGGCAACAGGGGTTCATGAGGCAAACAAATCAAGGATTAAAGTTTTTGTTAAATATAATTCATTTTGTTGTGCGGTATAAACTCCCTGCTGTTCATATATTACACCACTGTATTGTTTTCCTAAAGTTAAGAAGCATTCCTAATCCCTACTCAAAAGCTTTCTGAGGAAACGGTATTCTAATAAACAGAGAATGCAATGGTACTAGCCAGGTGGTGATGAGTAAAACATCACACATGGGATGATGTGAGACAATCCTGTCTGAAGTCACAGAGAAGAATGCATCTCTAGCCACGGGCAAGTCAACACCTGCATTTGGGTGACTGCTATGTTGACTGTGCTTTGTTCTACTGGGATATGGACCATTTGAGAGAAACCACAACACAAGACAGGATGGCAGATTTTGACTGGAGTCTGAACCACAGCCAGGCATTTTAGGTTCAGTAAAGATACTTACATGAAAGCACAAGGAGAGAGACTGTTTCACCTTCTCAGTGTCTTACAAACAATATTTGTGTTGTCTCTACCCACCTTGCGGTGTGTAGTAATAACAGATTGGATTATTTTAGAGAAGAGAACTGCAATCCCCCTAATCCTGCTAACAATCCCAGGGATTTTTATGTTAAATGTGTCTGGGAAACAAATGAATGTGTGGGGGTATAGCCCTAATGATCAACTGGTTTATAAAGTCAGGTAGTCTTGAGATTTAAACTCACGTGATTCGTCCACCTTTAATTGAATTGATTTGATCACTTTATAAAATGTATGATGATGATTTCTGTTGTTTACATTTTCATATGTCTGTGATTATTAAAGTAGCCTATCCAAAGTGCATAATTTGGAACAGTGAAAAATAAAGTGTTATGACGTTATCATTATTAGAGTAGCCTATTTGAAGTGAGTAAAAGTTACAGATACATTAGCGTGGCTACTCAGGAAACGTGAATGTTCCATGATCCCGGCAGATTGGATAGAAATCACAACATACCGTAAAGATCTTTTTCGTGTGCTCCTCATATTTTATGAGCTGGCAATGCGACCTGAAAACGTCTCCTTTAAAACTAAACCACCTTGAGCATAGAACACAAAATGTACATGGACATTTCAAGTAAGCACCGTTTGTAAGAGATAAGGCAAAATAACGTAACGTATAAGAATACAGATCTTTGAAAGAGGCAAAGATTTAGGGGGAAATTTCTAAACAAAGAAATCCATCCTAACCCATGCAACAGCCTCCTTTCACTGCCTCCTGCGTCTGAGGTAGACTAATCTTATAGGTCAAAACTTTGAATTCGGACTTGCCTATAGGCTGATGGACTTGTCACATTTGAACTAATTTCTTCCGTATCGGAAAAACTGAAGACGCAAGACAAGACAATCTTTAACAATTGGCAAAGTTGATGTTGGAGTTTACAAAGGCATTGAAAAGACATATGAAGGTATGTTAATTGTCGAGGATTAACTTTTATACAATTATGAATAGCCAGACACTCGAATCACACACAGCTGTCGTAATACAATTGTTTATTCTTAAATTATTGGATTATCAGCAGTAGCCTATTCAAGAAAATTTAGAGAAGTGAAACATACATGAAACATTGTTGCTCATTAACTCAAGTAAATTTAGAGGGGTTTTGTAGGATCTTCAATGTCCAGATAGAGATACTATAGAAATATATATTATTTATGTGTTGTGCTTGTTTCTCTGTTTTACTTATCCTGATTTGGTAGACATGCTTATAATCAAAGTTTGTCCTTAATTTAGTGATGTGAAACCGGACTATATCATGTGACTGACAAACGTTATAAATTGTCTATTTATTGTCTAGTGTTGTATTTTCTACCTCTGTCATAAAAATATAACCTCACACAATAGCATTTTACATTGTAACATTGTTGCAACAAATAGACAAGACTACATGAGTAGTTTATCCACTAGTTTTGATGTATCATTGAGACGTTTAGCTAGTATTTCCTAAAGCTGTTAATGTGAGGTCCGACCATTGAGGTCAGGTCATTGAAATTAAGCAGGAGGACGTCAATTAATTATAATGGCTTTACAAAAGGGATTTTTTTTTTTTGTAATAGCACTGACATGATACTGAAATTCGAATTATTGCACACAGACATGCATGAGAACACATATTTAGGTAGCTACAGTATGCTACTGACTTTGAAAAGGAATGTCAGTTATTACTTTGATCTGATCCCGTCTCTTGACACAAAGAGTTGTCTGTTGTGACCTGTTTAGCCCAAAGGCTGGCAGGTGGCGATATTGAGTTCATTTTACCGTCCAAACGAATTGTCATGCAGCCGGTAATACACTCATATCCCTCGTGGACCGTTTGTATCTAAACCCTTATCAATTCAAGATGCAAAGGCTTCGATTTCCTCCTTAACTTGATTTAATGGTGATAAGGTTGGAAAAAAACGGGCAGAGGCTTCGATTTCCTCCTTAACTTGATTTAATGGTGATAAGGTTGGAAAAAAACGGGCAGAATACGCGTACTTTCTTTATGAAACACAATTTTCCACCAACACGATAGAATGGCTAATGCCTAGGAATGCTACTTCCTGATGTTGTGCCCCGCGTTCAGGCAGGGGTAAACAACAGACAGCTGCAACCTGATTGGCCGAACACGATACGCAACTCTGGGAATAGTATTTAGCCGCTCTAGCATTGTGGTGGAAGATTGTGTTTCATAAGGAAGAATGTATATTTTCCTCGTTTTTTCCCCCACCTTCTTAAAGTTAAGTAGAAAATCGAAGCCTTTGCAGTCTGTATAGAGGAGAATGTTTTAGATATGAACCGGTCCATGGGAGATATGAGTGTATTGCCGGCTGCATACAACATGTTTGGAGGTCAAATGCATTAATATCGCCATCTGCCGGCCTTTGGGCTATGACCTGCAGAGACTGAGCCAGTTAGTCAGTCAGTCAGTCATCCTGCAGCAGGCCAAAGGCATCTGCTACTTCTGTGCTGTGACTCATGGACAGTACTGATTGGCTTAGCCAGAGCTGAAAAGTATGTTGGTCAAATCAAATTTTGTTAGTCACAAGCGCCAAATACAACACCTTACAGTGAAATGCTTACTTACGAGCCCCTAACCAACAATGTAATAAAAAAATAAAAAATAAATAAAAATAAAAATATATATGTATATATATATGGATAAGAATAAGAAGTATAAGAAACAAGTAATTAAAGAGCAGCAGTAAAATAACAATAGCAAGACTATATACAGGGGGGTACTGGTACAGAGTCAATGTGCATGGGCACCAGTTAGTTGAAGTAATATGTACAATGGGGCAAAATGGTATTTAGTCAGCCACCAATTGTGCAAGTCCTCCCACTTAAAAAGATGAGAGAGGCCTGTAATTTCCATCATAGGTACACTTCAAATATGACAGAGAAAATTAGAAGAAGAAAATCACATTGTAGGATTTTTAATGAATTTATTTGCAAATTATGGTGGAAAATAAGTATTTGGTCAATAACAAAAGTTTATCTCAAAACTTTGTTATATACCCTTTGTTGGCAATGACAGAGGTCAAATGTTTTCTGTAAGTCTTCACAAGGTTTTCACACACTGTTGCTGGTATTTTGGCCCTTTCCTCCATGCAGATCTCCTCTAGAGCAGTGATGTTTTGGTGCTGTTGCTGGGCAACACGGACTTTCAACTCCCTCCAAAGATTTTCTATGGGGTTGAGATCTGGAGACTGGCTAGGCCACTCCAGGACCTTGAAATGCTTCTTACGAAGCCACTCCTTCGTTGCCCGGGCAGTGTGTTTGGGATCATTGTCATGCTGAAAGACCCAGCCACGTTTCATCTTCAATGCCCTTGCTGATGGAAGGAGGTTTTCACACAACATCTCACGATACATGGCCCCATTCATTCTTTCCTTATCACGGATCAGTCGTCCTGGTCCCTTTGCAGAAAAACAGCCCCAAAGCATGATGTTTCCACCCCCATGCTTCACAGTAGGTATGGTGTTCTTTGGATGCAACTCAGCATTCTTTGTCCTCCAAACACGACGAGTTGAGTTTTTACCAAAAAGTTCTATTTTGGTTTCATCTGACCATATGACATTCTCCCAATCTTCAATCTGGATCATCCAAGTGCTCTCTAGCAAACTTCAGACGGGCCTGGACATGTACTGGCTTAAGCAGGGGGGACACGTCTGTCACTGCAGGATTTGAGTCCCTGGCGGCGTAGTGTGTTACTGATGGTAGGCTTTGTTACTTTGGTCCCAGCTCTCTGCAGGTCATTCACTAGGTCCCCCCGTGTGGTTCTGGGATTTTTGCTCGCTGTTCTCACTGATCATTTTGACCCCACGGGGTGAGATCTTGCGTGCAGCCCCAGATCGAGGGAGATTATCAGTGGTCTTGTATGTCTTCCATTTCCTAATAATTGCTCCCACAGTTGATTTCTTCAAACCAAGCTGCTTACCTATTGCAGATTCAGTCTTCCCAGCCTGGTGCAGGTCTACAATTTTGTTTCTGGTGTCCTTTGACAGCTCTTTGGTCTTGGCCATAGTGGAGTTTGGAGTGTGACTGTTTGAGGTTGTGGACAGGTGTCCTTTATACTGATAACAAGTTCAAACAGGTGCCATTAATACAGGTAATGAGTGAAGGACAGAGGAGCCTCTTAAAGAAGAAGTTAAAGGTCTGTGAGAGCCAGAAATCTTGCTTGTTTGTAGGTGACCAAATACTTATTTTCCACCATAATTTGCAAATAAATTCCTAAAAAATCCTCAAATTTTGTCTGTCATAGTAGAAGTGTACCTATGATGACAATTACAGGCCTCTCTCATCTTTTTAAATGGGAGAACTTGCACAGTCGGTGGCTGACTAAATACAGTGCCTTGCGAAAGTATTCGGCCCCCTTGAACTTTGCTACCTTTTGCCACATTTCAGGCTTCAAACATAAAGATATAAAACTGTATTTTTTTGTGAAGAATCAACAACAAGTGGGACACAATCATGAAGTGGAATGACATTTATTGGATATTTCAAACTTTTTTAACAAATCAAAAACTGAAAAATTGAGTGTGCAAAATTATTCAGCCCCTTTACTTTCAGTGCAGCAAACTCTCTCCAGAAGTTCAGTGAGGATCTCTGAATGATCCAATGTTGACCTAAATGACTAATGATGATAAATACAATCCACCTGTGTGTAATCAAGTCTCCGTATAAATGCACCTGCACTGTGATAGTCTCAGAGGTCCGTTAAAAGCGCAGAGAGCATCATGAAGAACAAGGAACACACCAGGCAGGTCCGAGATACTGTTGTGAAGAAGTTTAAAGCCAGATTTGGATACAAAAAGATTTCCCAAGCTTTAAACATCCCAAGGAGCACTGTGCAAGCGATAATATTGAAATGGAAGGAGTATCAGACCACTGCAAATCTACCAAGACCTGGCCGTCCCTCTAAACTTTCAGCTCATACAAGGAGAAGACTGATCAGAGATGCAGCCAAGAGGCCCATGATCACTCTGGATGAACGGCAGAGATCTACAGCTGAAGTGGGAGACTGTCCATAGGACAACAATCAGTCGTATATTGCACAAATCTGTCCTTTATGGAAGAGTGGCAAGAAGAAAGCCATTTCTTAAAGATATCCATAAAAAGTGTCATTTAAAGTTTGCCACAAGCCACCTGGGAGGCACACCAAACATGTGGAAGAAGGTGCTCTGGTCAGATGAAACCAAAATTGAACTTTTTGGCAACAATGCAAAACGTTATGTTTGGTGTAAAAGCAACACAGCTCATCACCCTGAACAAACCATCCCCACTGTCAAACATGGTGGTGGCAGCATCATGGTTTGGGCCTGCTTTTCTTCAGCAGGGACAGGGAAGATGGTTAAAATTGATGGGAAGATGGATGGAGCCAAATACAGGGCCATTCTGGAAGAAAACCTGATGGAGTCTGCAAAAGACCTGAGACTGTGACGGAGATTTGTCTTCCAACAAGACAATGATCCAAAACATAAAGCAAAATCTACAATGGAATGGTTCAAAAATAAACATATACAGGTGTTAGAATGGCCAAGTCAAAGTCCAGACCTGAATCCAATCGAGAATCTGTGGAAAGAACTGAAAACTGCTGTTCACAAATGCTCTCCATCCAACCTCACTGAGCTCGAGCTGTTTTGCAAGGAGGAATGGGAAAAAATGTCAGTCTCTCGATGTGCAAAACTGATAGGGACATACCCCAAGCGACTTACAGCTGTAATCGCTACAAAGTATTAACTTAAGGGGGCTGAATAATTTTGCACGCCCAATTTTTCAGTTTTTGATTTGTTAAAAAAGTTTGAAATATCCAATAAATGTCATTCCACTTCATGATTGTGTCCCACTTGTTGTTGATTCTTCACAAAAAAATACAGTTTTATATCTTTATGTTTGAAGCCTGAAATGTGGCAAAAGGTCGCAAAGTTCAAGGGGGCCGAATACTTTCGCAAGGCACTGTACTTTTTTGCCCCACTGTACATGTGAATAGAGTTATTAAAGTGACTATGCATAGATGATAACAACAGAGAGTAGCAGGCCTACCACTGTTGTGTCATCGGCAAACTTAATGATGGTGTTGGAGTCGTGTGTGGCGGATGTGTTGTTACCTACCCTTACCACCTGGGGGCAGCCGTCAGGATTTCCAGGATCCAGTTGCAGAGGGAGGTGTTTAGTCCCAGGGTCCTTAGCTTATTGAGGAGCTTTGAGGGCACTATGGTGTTGAACACTGAGCTGTAGACAATAGCATTCTCACATAGGTGTTCCTTTTGTCCAGGTGGGAAAGAGCAGTGTGGAGTGCAATAGAGATTGCATCATCTGTGGATCTGTTGATGTCAGTGAAGACACTTGCCAGTTGGTCAACGCATGCTCGCAGTACATGTCCTGGTAATCCGTTTGGCCCTGCGGCCTTGGGATTGTTGACCTGTTTAAAGGTCTTACTCACATCGGCTGCGGAGAGCGTGAACTCAAAGTCTTCCTGGAACAGCTGACGCTCTCATGCATGTTTCAGTGCCATTTGCCCTGAAGCGATCATAGAAGTAGTTTAGCTCGTCTGGTAGGCTTGTGTCACTGGGCAACTTTAGGCTGTGCTTCCCTTTGTAGTCTGCAATGGTTTGCAAGCCTTGCCACATCTGACGAGCATCAGAAACGGTGTTGTACGATTCAATCTTAGTCCTATATTGACACGGATTTAAGTTTCCCTGCATTAAATCCCCAGCTACTAGGAACGCAGCCTCTGGGAGAGCGTTTTCTTGTTTGCTTACGGCAGAATACAGCTCATTCAAGGCTGTCTTAGTGCCAGCCTCTGACTGTGGTGGTATGTAAAACAGCTACAAAAAATACAGATGAAAACTCTCTAGGTACGGTTGAAGTCAGAAGTTTACATACACCTTAGCCAAATACATTTCAACTCAGTTTTTCACAATTCCTGACATTTCATCCAAGTAAAAATTATCTGTCTTAGTTCAGTTAGGATCACCACTTTATTTGAAGAATGTAAAATGTCAGAATAATGGATTGAGAGAATTATTTATTTCAGCTTTTATTTATTTCATCACATTCCCAGTGGGTCAGAGGTTTACATACACTCAATTAGTATTTGGTAGCGTTGCCTCTAAATTGTTTAACTTGGTGTCAAACATTTTGGGTAGCCTTCCACAAGCTTCCCACAATAAGTTGGGTGAATTTTGGCCCATTCCTCCTGACAGAGCTGGTGTAACTGAGTCAGCTTTGTAGGCCTCCTTGCTCGCACATGCTTTTTCAGTTCTGCCCATAAATGGGATTGAGGTCAGGGCTTTGTGATGGCCACTCCAATACCTTGACTTTGTTGTCCTGAAGACATTTTGCCACAACTTTGGAAGTATGGTTGTGGTCATTGTCCGTTTGGAAAACCCTTTTGTGACTAAGTTTTAACTTGACTGATGTCTTGAGATGTTTCTTCAATATATCCACAACATGATATATTGCACCCCCACAACATGATGCTGCCACCACCGTGCTTCATGGTTGGGATGGTGTCCCCCTTTGTCCTTCAAAAACATTGATTGTCATTATGGCCAAACAGTTATATTTTTGTTTCATCAGACTAGAGGACATTTCTCCAAAAAGTACGATCTTTGTCCCGATATGCAGTTGCATACCGTAGTCTGGCTTTTTTATGGCGGTTTTGGAGCAGTGTCTTCTTCCTTGCTGAGCGGCCTTTCAGGTTTTGTCGATATTGGACTCGTTTTACTGTGGATATAGATACTTTTGTGTCTGTTTCCTCCAGCATCTTCACAAGGTCCTTTGTTGTTGTTCTGGGATTGATTTGCACTTTTCACACTAAAGTACATTCATCTCTAGGAGACAAAACGCGTCTCCTTCCTGAGCGGTATGATGGCTGTGTGGTCCCATGGTGTTTATACTTGCGTACTATTGTTTGTACAGATGAACGTGGTACCTTCAGGTGTTTGGAAATTGCTCCCAAGGATGAACCAGACTTGTGGAGTTCTACAATTGTTTTCTGAGGTCTTGGCTGATTTCTTTAGATTTTCCCATGATGTCAAGCAAAGGGGCACTGAGTTTGAAGGTAGGCCTTGAAATACATCCACAGGTACACCTCCAATTGACTCAAATTATGTCAATTAGCCTATCAGAAGCTTCTAAAGCCATGACATCATTTTCTGGAATTTTCCAAACTGTTTAAAGGCTCAGTCAACTTAGTGTATGTAAACTTCTGACCCACTGGAATTGTGATACAGTGAATTATAAGTGAAATAATCTGTCTGTAAACAATTGTTGGAAAAATTACTTGTGTCATGCACAAAGCAGATGTCCTAACCAACTTGCCAAAACGATAGTTTGTTAACAAGACATTTGTGGAGTGGTTGAAAAACGAGTTTTAATGACTCCAACCTAACTGTATGTAAACTTTCGACTTCAACTGTAGATAGTATGGTCTACAGTTTATCATGAGACACTCTACCTCAGGCGAGCAATAGCTTGATACTTCCTTAGATATCGTGCACCAGTTGTTATTTACAAAAATACATAGCCCACTGCCCCTTGTCTTACCAGACGCTGCTGTTCTATCCTGCCGGTACACAGTATAATCAGCTGTAGCGGAATCATGGCTGAACGACGACACTTTCAATTGCACTTATGTTGAAAGTGTCGTCGTTCAGCCATCATTCCGTGAAGAATAAGATATTACAGTTTTGAATGTCACGTTGGTAGTTTAATCTTGCGCGTAGGTCATCTATATTATTCTCCAAAGAGAACGTTTGCTAGCAGAATGGAAGGAAGTGTGGGATTATTCAATCTACTACAAGTTCTCACAAGGCATCCCGCACTTTGGGCCCTTTTTCTCCACCTCCTCTTCACGCAAATCACAGATATCTGGGCCTGTTCCCGAGAAAGCAGTATATCGTTTGCGTCGGGCTCGTCAGACTTGTTAAAAGAAAAAAGGATTCTGCCGTCCTGATGTCCAGAAGTTATTTTTGGTCACAAGAGATGGTAGCGGCAAAATTATGTACAAAATAAGTTACAAAAAACGCTAATAAGTAAACAAAAAAACACAATCGGTTGGGGACACGTAATTACGTCTGCCTCTCTTCTCCGGGCGCCATCTTCCCCAGCTATCACATTTCGTTCCTTGGAAGTTGTCAGAACGTATGTTTTTGGTTTCAAATTGTTTGTAGGAAAGAAGCCATACTTTTCCTGACTTGTAAAACTGAATGTTTTTTAAATGTTCTGAGAACAAAAGTGAAAATTTTTCCTGTTCTGGGAACGTTTATTTGTAGGTTGCAGTGAGGTTCTGAGAATGTTTTACTCTGGATCCTTGAAAGTGTTCCTGGGAGGTTTTATTAAGATCAGTTGTGGCCAATAGGTCATTTTCAATAAAATGTCACAATACGTTTGATTTGATTGCTGGGGAGGCACTATATCAATTTCGGGGCAGGTCAAAACACATATGAAACATTTGTGGACATTTAGCTAATTAACTGTTGCTAGCTAGTAGTGCTGAGCGATTAACCAACATTTTGTTTATTTTTCATTTTTTAAACAACTAAATTACATATGTTGGTTGAATTATTTTAATTCCATTTCATATTTAAAAAAAAATGTGAGGTCAATGCGCACATTTCACAGTTTCTCTAAAGATACATCAGATCAAGCCTGAACTGTGCAATGTTGTAGGGAGTTGTAGTTTCCAACAGGCCAATATTCCACATAATTTAGCGCATAAAATGTGGTAATTAACTACAATGACAATAATCAGCTCCCTTTCGTGTATAAATATCAGCAGCTCAAGCAGGGTCATGGTCTTCGATGGCAAGTCAGGCAAGTTCTTCAGTTCCTGTGCAAGCTCTCTGCCATCCAAGTATGAGTGTTCTTTATAGTGCAGTGTCATATTAAGGGCCTCACACTGTTCTGTCAGCTCCTTGTTTGAGAGACTTTCGATGTTTGACAGCACTCCAAACTTCTCTCCCACATTTTCCAATGTGTAAAGTCTTTCCTAAAGGGCTGAGGTTGCAGAATCAACAATGATATTGAAAAATGTCACCTCCAGCTTTTTCAGGGCATCACTGAAAGGATCATCAAATTATTAGTATGAAAAGTGCTGCTTTGTGGACCTCAGCCATTTTTGTTTTTGTAGAACGGCCTCTACATTCATACCCTCGCAAATGTCCTTGGTTGGCGTTTGTGCAGTCATAAGGTATGATGCCCTATAGTTGCTGAGTCTTCTCTGTCTTTCTGAGAGGACTGACTGCAACATCCACATGCATACTGGGAGACTGCATCAGATTGCTCACATGTTGTATCTGGCTCCAGATGTCATACCACACCAGATGCTGAAGCGGTATGATCCCACCACCTCTGACCAGGACTGGGCCTCAATCTTTATCACAGAGTCTTTGGTTTGATCCCTCACCTCAATCAGTGCCTCTCTCACCGCTGCTGCCTGATACCTCAGTGGCTCGACACCCTTAACTCTACTCTCACCTTGTCTCTTCTTCAAAGTGATGTCCACCAGTTTTTTCAGGATAGCCCATCGCTGTGTGGAGGCTGAGAACAAGGTGTACAGTTTGTGTAAGATGCCAAAGTGACCTGTGGCATCAACATAACTTTTAGCTGCATTAGCCACAACCAGGTTCAATGTGTGAGCCCCACATGGCGCAAATAGAGCTTTTGGATTCATTTCCAGGAGTCTGACTTGGACACCTCTGTTTTTGCCTCTCATGTTGGCCCCATTATCAAAAGACTGTTCTCTGCAGTCCTCAAAAGGAATTTGTAGCCCCTCTAATCTTTTGAGAATCAGGGATGCCAAATGTTGGCCCGTGGACTCCTCTGCCTCCAAAACCCCCATAAAATGTTCCTTTATGTGGAACTCCTCCAGTGACACAATTCTAGTCACAACTGACAACTGTTCAATGTGGCTGACATCTGAGGTGCAATCTAGAATGATAGAGAGGAATTTTTCCAGCTTGACGTCACTCACCATTATTGAAATGACCTTGCTGCTCAACAAATCAATGTGTTCAAATCAATGAGTTCAAAAAGGGACTTGAGGTCCCTTTATGAACACGGTTAAGGTGCTCTTTCATGACTGGATCAAATTGTGCCATCAGTTCAACCTCTTTGAGAAAATGTCCATTTGATGGAGAGTACAGTGTTTCTGTGTGTCCCCTTAGTGCCAGATTTCTAATTGCCAGAGACTGCACAATAGCAGTCAGACGTGTCAACACCTCTCTCCATCTTATCCTCTCAGCCTCCATAAGTGCCATCTCATGCTTATCAATTGTTTCCCCTTTTTTTAAAGGGGTGTGAAGTCAGCAAATAACTTGCATGTTTCCAGTCTGTCAGTCCTAAATTTTCTTATTAGAAAAGAGTTTGCAGCAGAAGCAGAAGAGGCTGTTTCTTTCAGAATACACCACCAACCAACCAACCAATCACCAAGGTCTTCCTGAAATACTGGTGGTGGCAACTTCTTCCATCACTCTCATTCCTTGGGAAAATTGAAAAACAGTATATTCCTTGGGAGCATTGAAAAACAGTATATGAGTCTGACACCCTAAATACATTTGTTGCCCAATTAAATGTCATTATGCACAATTGATCAAACTGTCATGACTTCCACCGAAGTCGGTTCCTCTCCTTGTTTGGGCGGCGTTCGTCACCGGTCTTCTAGCCATCGTCGATCCACTTTTCATTTTCGATTTGTTTTGTCTTGATTGATTTCCAACACACCTGGTTTTCATTTCCCTCATGTATTGTTGTATATTTAACCCTCTGTTCCCCCCATGTCTTTGTGTGGAATTGTTTGTTGTAAGTGCTTGTGCACATGTTTACTGGTGTGCGTCGGGTTTTGTACCCATGTTGTTGGTTATTTCTTTATGCCGTTGGTTTTGCAACTAAACTGCTCCGGAGATTACCTAGTTCTGCTCTGACTTCCCTGCCACCAGTTATGCACCCCTTACACAAACTTTCAGAAAAGGAACCAAATGAACCATACAACCTCCTTGGCTAATTCTAGTCATAAGACACCCCAAAAGACTCAATATATCACAAAAGATACAAAATATCAGCATAATATATATGTATTTTAAGTTAGCTAACAGCATTGGAAATTCCCCTTACTGAGCTCAGGACCTAGTCAATACAATCACAGAACACCTTTATGATGTCACCTCAATGAAGGTTAACCAAATCAGTAATGTGCTAGTATAAGGGCACAGGGCGAGACCCACATGCCGACACAGGAGGCAGATGGTTCGAGTCTCTGATATTTATTTGTATCCAAGGGGCAGGCAAGAGAGTGGTCGTGGACAGGCACAAGATCATAACAAGGTCAGAGTCCAGGAGGTACAGAGTGGCAGGCAGGCTCGAGGTCAGGGCAAGCAGTATGGACAGGTGAAGCTAGTTTAGGCTACACACATTATCATGAAGAAACTGTGAAATTATATCCAATGTTATGTAAGCTAGTTGGACAGAAAACTGAATATTGTCGCCCTATGTGCATAGCAAGCGACATAGCAACATAGGCTAACAAACATAAGTGTTATACTAGCCTATTTCATTACATGCATAATATTATACTCATAAAGAGATGACATAGCTACAGACCTTTATCTTTTGTGCGTTTCTCCTCTTCTTCTTTCCTCTTTTTCCTAAACTTTAAACCTGATGGCTTAGACCTTTTCTTATCCATTTGTGTTGATTTGGCACTCGAGCATCAATACATTACCCATCCCCCAACACTGTCAATCAAGAGTCAAGACTAAACCAATTCACCTTGGTGGTGTGCAGACTGTTTTTATATTATTCTTAACGATTTCACACAAACTAGAAAAAAATGCAACAATATGTCTGTGAAACTGTATATATTCACAGTATTATGAAAGAATTGTGCTTTATTTGGTAGCATTTCATAGAGTGACTGATTTTACTAATTGCATTAGTACTGTACAAAGTTAGAGGTGCGCTATTTGATAGATTCCCCCATTCCCCCTACCTCGGGCTTCCAGTGGAAAGACCTGAGGTCAACCTACCCGTCCCCCTCCCCATCTCATACTTCTGAGTGGGAGACCTTCCCAGGCAGTAGCCTGCCTAGCTCACAAACTAGAATCAGGGCGCCCACTCCGACAAGGTTAATTGACCCACAGTCCCACACGGTGACATGATATCATTGACGTGACATGCAAATGAGTGATAGAAAACCAATCGCCTCAAATGTCACCATTCCAAATGTTTTTGTGCGGTCTCCCTGGGCGGCTGCCCATGTCGCCCATACCTAAATCCACCACTGATAAGCAGTAATGGACAGTCAATACCATCATGGGACGTTTCCCTTGAACCTTTTATACTTGTGCCTAAATTGAAATGTTTCTTAAAGAAGAAAATGAAAAGCATATGTTTAACCATGGTAGCAATTGAAAGGGAACAGTTTGGAGATCATGGGGAAATTATTAGACCAAAGGTGAGTACACAACAGTTCACCTGACACAAGACAGAATCCAAACATTATGCTGTTGATTTTCTGGACTTGAGAACATGACTTTAAATAGAACTACGAGGAAACCTGTAGGAGTTGTTACGCTGAAGAACTGAATTTCCCACAGATGAACGTTGTTTCTTAACCTTCTCTGAACTATTTGAGAACATTCCCAATGTCAAACCAGTTGGAGAATGTTCACAGAACATTTCCAAAATTGAAATGAAATGTAACCATGTTTGAACTTTTAGGAAACGCTCTGTTAAAGTAATGAAAAAAATATTTCCAGAAAGTTGTGAGAAGGTTGTATGCAAAATAACCATAGGACAACCACGCACTCACCAAGCACAAATAAACATATGGTTCTCAGAACAATATGTGCTAGCTGGGTTCAAGTTAAGAAAGCTGACAAATGCATGACAAATCTGGCAACCTGCATAAGCTTGAACACACAGAGAGTGAGAGAGACAGAGAACGAGAGATACACAGAGAGACGGAGATATAGACAGAGAAAGAGACACACACAGAGAGAGCGAGAGAGAGCCTCAGGTTTAGTTAGAAGTTTGTTATGAGGCAATATTTGCTTAACGTACCATTACAAGGGGCACATGGCTGACTAGGCTTCAAACAAACAAGGATAAAAGGATTATAGACGCAGGCATTTATTTAGGAAGCGGAAATGAATGAGTGTGGGAATATTTTGGATTTTCCCATGCATGCCATCTCTTTTAATAACATTACCCATGCTTTCTATTTGAATAACACATTACTACTGAGCGTATATTCCGTCATACAAGCAGCTGTGAAATTAGCGAGACTGTAAAAGCAGACTGAAGGAAGTGGGAAGTTTAATTAGCATGCTAGCAATGTGGTCAGCCAACAAACCAAACCATGAGGGTCTGGAGAGGGAAGAAAACACATCTAAAGATCATAGATCTGCTACACACTACAGTGTGTTCTCGGATCTGGGATGAAACTGCCAGAAAGAACCATAATGTATTAGTGGAATAACTTTAGTGGAATAATAGATTTAGACGAGAGGAAGCACATATTTTGCTTCCTAATATTATTCTGTTCTATTTCTGCTGCTGTATCTTTTACTATTGTCCCAGAGCTCAGAAAAATGAATTGAATTGATTCATATATCCCATCGTCTAGACATCCGTTCAGATGTTTTAAGTGTCTTGTTATTTGTATGACAGATGCAGGGAGAGCTTAGCCCCCCATGATGCTGTACAGTAGCAGCTTTAATAAAAGCTCTCATCTCATTATGAAACGCTCAGAGCTCCTGCGGCCCCTCCTGATGACTTCATGATGTGGCTGTACAGTGGGCGACCACAGAGCTCGTATTGGGGAAGGCCTGCTGAATGCTTAGCGGTTGGAGCAGCATGGCTAACAGACTGTACTGGGTGGATGGGGAACTAACCAGAGCTTTCGAGCTCTGACGAAGGCCTTAAGGCCGATACGTAAAGCTTAATAAAGAGCAGTGAAAATAGTAAAAGCAGTGTGCGGGTTTCTTATTGTTTTTCTCAGGTTTTCTGTAATAGTCATGAATAATCCGATATGGGGATGCTGATTGGGGGAGGTACAAGGACGTCACAATAGAGTGTAATGCTCACAGGTTTATTATGATTTTTTTTCTGGTCAGGTCACCTGGTCAGGAAGCCCTCCTGGCCCTGTTGGTTCATCCGAGTTCAACAGAGCACCCTCTTGATTATTTTGTCAAACTGTATTATTTTGTCTCATATGACAGTCTCTTTCCAACCTACTAATAATATCCCAAAGAGCACACCGTGAGTTTTCTACTCTTGTAAGTATCCCATCACTTAGTGGGATACTGTATGAACTACACTGATTCCAAAGCCTGGCCGGCATGTGTTGGCTGGTCAGAATGTGGTTGTATGTTTGAGGTGTGGATACCACCGAGTTATCAACAGATCCAGGGCAGCTGCACTAAGTAATGAGTGCATGGCGCCTACAAAGACACCACAGCAGATCTTAAACATTCTCTACCCTGCCTTTTAACAGAACCACAAACTCTCAAGAGGCCCAACCAAATGTTGGAGGGAGAGAGGATCGCAAAGCACAACTTGTTGAGTCTTGATATGAACAAAGGGGAATAAATGAGGGCAAACAGCTCATTGTCACTTACTTAATATCTTGTCGACAACTTTGTGACAATGTGGATGCAGATTGGTACAGTTTTTGAAAAATCTGCTCCCCATATGTTGGCCTGTGTGTGTGTGTGAGGCATTTGTCTTCACGTGTACGATGTTCACAGGCTCCTCACAAAGACAAATGACCCACGAGATTGAGTGGAAAATCCAGGGATTTTCGCTGTTTACAAAAGCTTTAAGCTTTTATTAATGATCGTCCAGGCTCAGTAGGGCCTGGTAAATGCATCTAGTGTTTTATTAGTGGAGCTATTGGATTAAAATGTTGCCTGATATCCAAGTCTTTGCCAGATTTGTACTACATTTTGCACTGTAAAATCTATCTTAAAAATCATAGGTCCACAATGAACCACAGGACTCAAGGATGCTTTAAACTAAGTGCAGTATAGGCCAATCATATCCAAATATCATGTATAAATACACAAAGCAAAAAACGTGTTCACATAACTTCTATTTTGGTATATTATAACAATGAGTAAAGGAAACAACTTCCTGCACATTGTATTTACAGTGAACATTAAAATAGAGAATGAATTGTGCCTCTTGTAATGATCCAGCTCCTGTCCCCTGCCCACAGGAGCCCCAGATGAACATGGAGAGCCTGAGCAAGCCAGATCTGCTGATGCTCTTCAGTGTCCTGGAGGGAGAGCTGGAGGCTCGTGACCTGGTCATCGAGGCCCTCAGGGTAAGAGCTATCCATCGTCTTTCCCCTTGTGTAATTTACAGCCAGGACCCAAAAGCCCATCAATGATGCCACCATTACCCATAATATGAGGTCTGAAGCATAAAGATAAAACTATGATTTATAATTATGTCTGAGGAGTTGTTACCAGGGTTGGGGTCTATTTGGAATTTCAGGATTTAATTCAATTTAAACAATGAATTTGAATTGAATTTGAACTGGCAACACCCCACAGGAAGCAGCATTTTAATTAAAGGAAGTGAAATTGAATTTAAAGTAATTCAAACTCGTTCAACTAAGACATGAAACATGAAAGTCTTATTCATTTGACAAATACTTTATCAAGGATACACCACTTATTAATGCAAAGAATACACATACCATTTCAAATATTTGTTTGATTAAAACTCAGATTTCCTTTGTGTTAGATTGTTCCCTTCAATACTGCAGTGTTTGATGTAATGCATTCTGGGAAATGTATTCTGATATTTAAAAACAAGGAAATTATGAATTATCATAGACAACCATAGACAACCATAGACAACCCACAACATGATTTTATAATATTTCCAGACCTCTGTAATAATTTTGAATTATTATTAGGAGAATAAGTTTAAAAATGTTTCAACCTTATGCTACATGGTATTGGTACATGATACATGATGTCAAAATAAACATTTATATGGAGATAAATAAGCCATTAGAATTTGATTGAATTAAATTATACTTCCTTTAATTCTAATTCTAATTCTGCTTCCTGTGGTATGTGGCCAATTCAAATTCATTTCTAATGTTAGAATTGACCCCAACCCAGTCAAGTTGTTTGTTGTGCAATGCCATTAATCAAACAATGTAACTCGGTAACCGTATTTCTATCCTGTATAAAGCTGCCCATTGAAGTACATAATTTAGCACTGTGAAATATATTATTTGAATAATGATTGAGGATTGATGGGTTATTGTCAAATTTAACCTACCTTGTGTTTGTTTGAAGCACATGCTATTTCCCTGTTGACCAGCCCTACTGTATATAGGATGCCCCGCATCCACACATGGTGTCCTACAGTGCTACAATCCAGAGGCCGGAAAATATTTGGCAAAAATGTTTAGGGGGTTAGTTGTTTCCCGAAAATCCTGTTACTGAATGCATATCTATAATCCGTAACTCCTTGTCCGTCCATCCAGATTGTATATATGTGGATATCTGTATAGAAACTGTCTGAACTAAACTTTTCTCCAAATCGGCACTGTATAATTCGCTTGTGGTAGACAGTGGTAGGCTATGCGTTATAAAATCCAGACGGATTGACAAGAAGTTACGGATTATAGATATGCATTCAGTGACAGTATTTTCAGAAACAAGAACCCCCTTAAAATGTTTGATAAATATTTTCAGGGCTCTGCATTGTACCCACCTAGGACACCATGACACAAGCTAATGGGTGGGTCTTCATGTAAAACGGTTGTTAATGAGATGATGATGATATGTCTATGGTGGTAAATAATGCATGTATTGTAGAAATGTATTTTGAGCTATCATGTTGTAACATTCCTAGTGAAGGAAGTTTCCTGGAAAGAGTAGGCCTACATGCTCAGATTGGCCTTTGCCGGTGAGATAGCAGGTTGGGCAGGTAACAGGTGTCTAGAGTGGAGCTATACCTGTGTTCAGTGATAGGCATTATACACGACGTGGCCAAAAGTTTGTGGACACCCCTGTATTCTGCAATTTCAGCCACACCCGTTGCTGACTGCCATGCAATCTCCATAGACAAACATTTGCAGTAGAATGGCCCGTACTGAAGAGCTCAACGTGGCACCATCATAGGATGCTGCAAGAGCTGCCCCGGTAAACTGCAAGTGCTGTTATTGTGAAGTGGAAACATCTAGGAGCATCAACAACTCAGCCGGGAAGTGGTAGACCGCACAAGCTCACAGAATGGGACCGCCAAGTGCTGAAGCGCGTAACGCATAAAACTCGTCTCTTCTCAGTTGCAACACTCACTACCGAGTTCCAAACGGCCTCTGGAAGCAACGTCAGCATGAGAACTGTTCGTCAGGAGCTTCATGAAATGGGTTTCCATGGCCGAGCAGCCGCACACAAGCCTAAGATCATGCGCAATGCCAAGCATCGGTTGGGTTTGGCGGATGCCAGGAGAACGCTACCTGCCTGAATGCATACTGTCATCTGTAAAGTTTGTTGGAGGAGGAATAATGCTCTGGGCTGTTTTTCATGGTTCGGGCTAGGCCTCTTAGTACCAATGAAGGGAAATCTTAGCGCTACAGCATACAAGAACATTCTAGACAATTTTGTGCTTCCAACTTTGTGGCAACAGTTTGGGGAAGGCCCTTTCCTGTTTCAGCATGACAATGCCCTCATGCACAAAGCGAGGTCCATACAGAAGTGGTTTGTTGAGATTGGTGTGGCAGAACTTGACTGGCCTGCACAAAGTCCTTACCTCAACCCCATCAAAGACCTTTGGGATGAATTGAAACGCCGACTGCGAGCCAGGCCTAATCGCCCAACATCAGTGCTCTGCAGCAAAGTTCCAATATCTAGTGGAAAGCCTTCCCAGAAGAATGGATGCTGTTATGGCAGCAAAGTGGGGGTACCAACTCCATATTAATGCCCATGATTTTGGAATGAGCAGGTGTTCACATACTTTTGACCATGTGGTGTAGTTGAATGCCTGAACAGTTTTTATTTATTGCTGAGAATATCTTTGATTCATCCAAGTGTTTATGTCATCTTCAAGTTTGTACTTTTTTTACTGGCCAAGTCATACTGCACCTGTAAATATTGTAAATAAAATCCTCTCACTGAGGTGAACCGTCAGCATCCTGCCGGACTCCTAACTCTCCACTCCACCGCCTTCGGCTCATGCTTCACAGGAGTCGCGGATGTAAGATAGCCAGGTTAGTGGTCCACAAACTGGGACAGGGGTTTGAGAGCAGAGTTAGCCATTACCCTTATCATGATTCTAGTGGTACTGTACTGTACACACGGGACGGCTAGAGACGAGACAGACTACCCATTACCTGACCTCTCATGATTTAACCTGACTTTAATTGATAGGATGTCCTTTAGCCAACCAGGGAAAAGCTCTACTTTAGTAGCCACAGTGTACAGCCACGGTGGTAGCCACTTATGCCAATTCATACTGTCCATGCACCTGGGATGTCAGACTGTCTGGCTGTGGGAAGATTACCCTCCTATCTGTCTGCAGTCTGAGGATTGTCTCTGCCTGATAACCCACATATTCCATTCATCCTTTTTAAGGTAGACTCGGGAAGATCACATTCATATACACAATGTGGTTTACAGACAACGACAAAGAACAGAACAACAGCAGCATAATTCAAATCTGCCAAAAATGCTGCAGGCTTATCCTAACATGTTATGATTTAGTTGCATGTTCGACAAAGTCATGTTGAGTTTAAATTGATCACCGTGACTGCTGATTAGTACCAAGTAAAACACAAAGTGACCTGAGTGGCACAACAAACTGTATCCAGGTGAACAAACCACAGAAATCAAGGCCCCCTAGATCATTCATGTGTTGTGTCTAGACCACAATCTACACATCTCCTGGGCGCTGGCCATCTAAGGCAAGGCAGTTTAATGCACCGTGCTGAGTGGGTGGAAGATTACTATGTGAGCAGGGAGACTTGGAGTGAACAAATAAACAAAGGCCTTAACTGGAGCGGTCAGGATGTGTGGCTGACTGTGTGTCTTCACTGACACTAAATCCCCCTGATCTGTTAACTCGCTCCTTGGTTGCCTAAGCAGTAGTCTTTCGTGGCCAGCAATGGTTCAGAGATGACCTCAAACCAGTATACACTGGAATATGGAATCTATTCTAGCACTCACGTGAAAGAAGAGTGCACAGCATTACAACTATGGATGTCATAGTTACTCAAATTGAGAAAGGCTTAGAGGACTTTAACAACTTTTCCTCTTTTGGTTTTCAATAGGTGTATGTTTTCATTTCTCGCTACAAAACAAAGAACCGTGTGGCAGCTAGCATATGATGTGAACAATTCTTATTGCTCAAGGCGCTCAGAGTCTCTTACTAATTCTGAATCACCCCAGTATGTCATGAGAACTATTGAGTATGTGGCTGAACAGAGCAGCCACAAGCTGCCATTGACGTGGTGCTGTATGTGTGTCACTGTCAGTCACTGGGTGATTTCCTTTTTCCAATGAGTCTAAAGGGTTAAGTTTGTTATTTTCCCTTTAAAAAAAAACACATTTCTTATAATAGCATGGTTTGCTGGGAATTCAAGTTGGGTTAATATGACAGATATTCCTGTGTTCTGTTTATACAATGTTTGATGATAATGCCTGAAGCTATTCTCACTGTTAACCAGTATCCATCCATGGCTCATCTTACCAGCTACTCCTTAAGCTGTGGCATGCTGCAGAAAGTTGGAGCCCAGCGATGCCCATATTTGGCACACACTAGTGTGGGAAAATAGGAAGTACACCATTTTAGAATTGGGACCGTTTCGTGCCTGTTATCAGCACCACATTAGCACAGGAATGAGGGAATAAGCTTTGGTTGACCTGGTTGTTAAACATTAACTACATCAGGAATGTGTTTAATGTCAGTCCTCCTCCTCCTCACACTCCCCCCTTCTCGAAAACACCACTGGAACACAAAACAGCCTCCCTTTGTGCTGCAGTGTGTGTGTGTGTGTGTGTGTGTGTGTGTGTGTGTGTGTGTGTGTGTGTGTGTGTGTGTGTGTGTGTGTGTGTGTGCGTGTGTGCGCGCGCGTGTGCGTGTGTGTGCGCGCGCATGTACGCGTGTGTGAGCTGGAAACGTTCGAGGCCTGGATGGATGACAACGATTGTCAGAGGAGTTGGCTGTAGCACAAACAGATCTGGGACCAGGCTTGGTGCTTGGTGTGGGGACCATTGCACTAGACGGTTGTGTTATGATGTGTGAGGCTAAGGAATGTTCCCTCTCTCTCCTGGGTCATACAGGTCAGATACAGGACCGGGGTATTGTGTAATGGCTAATGACTAGCTGTCATGCACCAGACTGTGCCCACTGTGTGTTTCAGAGAAATGTTTCAGGTCTTGCAGGACTCCTGTGCTTTCCTGCCTCTCCGTATTTTCCATCCTTTTTGATCTGCTCTCTCATATCCCAACGGACCGGCTCAAATAACAGCATGATCGAGACTTCACAGCCTCTGTATCCCGATATCTTTACCGATGGATAGATATTATATATGACATTGGCATTTGTTTTGTTCCTGCCCAGCAGAGACACACCGGACTCTACTTGCTTAGCCGACTGCTCAGCCGAACGCACTGTTGGGCGCACAATGCCTGCCTTCCAGGACAACCAGGTGTTGCAGGAAGGCCAAGAAGGTCATCAGGGGCCACCTGAGCCACGGTCTGTTTCCCCCGCTTCCGTCACTCAGACGCGGGCAGTATAGGAGCATCATGGCAAAAACTGATAGATAGTCTGGCCAATAGTCTCTACCCCCAGACCATCAGGCTACTGAATAGTCCCCACTAGGCAGCTCAGAGGCAAGTTGCTGAAGTCACCATTGTTCCCCCTGCACTGGCAGAGTAAAGGTCTAGTTAGACCTGGCCCAGACACCAGCCCAGACACCCTACAAACGCTCTGACTGAAGACAGACAAACATCTGTTGCTTCTTCCTCTTTCTCTCTACCGCTCTTTCCTCTTCTGCCTGCTCCCTCGCTCTCTTCCCCCCCCCTCTCTCTCTCTATTTCTTCCTCCTCTGCCTGCTCTACCTCTTTCCCTCTCACCCTCTCTTTCTCTCTCCTATCTCAATCTTCCTGGTAGGGATGGGAATCCCCACTCCCATAGAACATATGGTTGATGTTTCTCTTGGCATGTTATGTTTGCCGCTGTGGCTGACTTCCTGTTTAGCAGGCAGTGGAAGGAAGATTATTGCAGCAGGCCTGAAGGAAGGGAAAGGGCAGCATGCAGAAACTGAAAAAGAAACAGATTATGGCTTTTTCTTTTTTACGTTGCTGGGAAACCAGGTTACACTTGTGCATAGTACATGGATTGTTTATAGTATATGTAGCTGCATAGTACCAGTGACTGTCTGACGATGATATTTGACTTTCTTATATACTTACAAAACAGTCAAATATCTCAGGGACAGAGTCTGTTTATTCAGCTGGAAACCTAAGTGACTGTTAGTAAAAGCAGATTGAACAATAACAATAACCATTCTACACAATATAGCCCGTTTTGACACACATACAGTTCTCTACCCCAGTGTTTCTCAACCCTCGCCTCCTCTCCTCCCTCAGGCCCAGTGCAGAGATACATATGTGGAGAAGCGCTATGGGAAGTACAACCTGAGCGACCCGTTCCTGGCTCTGCAGAGGGACAGTGAGGCGTTGGGGGGGCAGAGCCCTGGGGTCCACCAGGCTTCAGCCTGCTCTAGCCCCCTGGTTGTGCTCAAGCAGGTGGTCACCCACTGCAGGAGGATGCAGGAGAAGATGCTCGCCCAGCTAGCTGCAGCCGAGAGCAGTCACAAGAGGGTAGGGCTGAGGGTTGTAGCTGGGCCTTAGATGCCAACCCCTCCACTTTTGATTAGATTAAAGATGAACTAAACTAGCTTGCTCCCGAAGGGGTTCTTTTCCACCCGGGAAGTTGTATTTAGTTAGCAGATTATCCTGACCTGGGATTTTATCATTTCTGTGTCTCTATCTCCCTCCTGTGGTGGTGTCAGGTCATTGCAGATCTGGAGGAGGAGAGGAGAAGGCATGCAGAGGACACCGCTGAGGGCGATGATGTCACTTGCATCCTGGAAAAGGAGAGGGAACGCCTCTTGCAACAGGTAGAGTTAACATCAATATCTGAGTGATAACTGCTATAGGATTTCGTTTTTACAATTGAACCTATTGTACTCTATTCTGCCTGTAGCTGGAGTTTGAGCGGGGCCAGGTGCGTCGTCTGGAGAAGGAACAGAAGAGGGTCCTGGAGCAGCTGGAGGAGGAGCGGGTGCAGCACAAGCAGCTCTCCTCTGCCCTGGCCAAGGAGTGCAAGTGGGCCAGCCAGCGGGCCCTGGAGGTGGACCACCGCCTGGCTGAGGCAAACCGTAGGCTGGAGAAGGAGCAGGGGGAGATCTTGGCCCTGAGGGCTGACCTACAGAAGGAGAGGAGGAGGGCCCTGCAGATGGAGGCCAGGGTGGAGGAGCGGCTGGCTGAGTTTGACATGGAGAAGGAGCAGCTCCGCTCTCGGCTCAAGAGGGAGGAGGCCCAGTGCTGCCTGCTGCAGGAGCAGGTGGAGGCGCTGAGGAGAGAGCTTCAGGAAGAGAGGGGAGCTGAGGAGGTGGATGAGAGGAGAGGGTCACCACTACTACGACCACCACCACACTCCAGCCAGGAAGAGGGGGGTGAAGAGCCTAAAGTCAACGGTCACGACTGCCTCAGGGAGGACGCCCTTCCACACAGACTGGGCCTGGACAACCGGAGTGAGAACAGCAGCCCTGTCCTGCTGTCCCCTGCCCTCCTGAACCAAAGCCTGTCCCCCTGCAGCACGGGGTCCTCCTCCCTCACCTCCTCCCCGTGCTCCTCTCCTCAGCTGGCCAAACGGCTGGCCCTGGCCACCAGTCCCAGCTACCAGTCCTCCTACCAGGCAGGCATCAACCAGCGCTTCCACGCTGCTCGCCACAAGTTCCAGGGCCACACTGATCCAGAGCCACAGCAGGATGGAAGAGGAGGTGGCAGCCTACCCCACTCCCCTAGAGACCTGTCCCCGTCCCCTGAGTGCATCCCCGTCCCTGTCCCCAGCCCGGCCAAACATCTGGCCCGCAGCACCGTCACCCACGTCCTGTCCCGCTTCACAGTCCAGCAGGGGGCCAAACCTCCGCCACCCAACAGCTCTCCCTTCGGCACTGACTACCGTAACCTGGCCCTGACCCCCTCCTCCCCGGTCATCCCCAGGGCCTCTGGTGCTGCTCTGCCTCTGGGGATCTGCTCCCCAACCATCCCCCGAGCAGACAGGGGCAACCCGCCCCCCATCCCCTCTAAGAAGCCTGGCCTGGCCCAGTCTCCAGCGCCATCCATCCCTGGTACCAGAGCCAGCCACTTTCCTGAGCTGTCAGGAAGTTGTGGTCTCACCAGCGGCCAGGAGAATGTTAAAGAGCTGGACATGGTGGTTTCCTCCGTCAGTTAGCCTAGCCTCCTACTGAGTGCTACTAGCGCTGTGTTCTTTTATACCGCTCACACGTTCGTGTGCTGAGGCACGCTGCAAAACACTGTCAAGTTAACTGTATTTATTTTATTTTTGACATGCACTCTGCTTCATTCTTCTTGTAGCACAATATATGTATTTGTATTTATGCATTTTGGGTTTGTTGATAATATAATATAAGGAAAATAAGCAGTAATGAGGAGTAATGGGCCAACATGCATGTTAGTTGCTGGGTACTTTTCAAAAGTTTGCTAAGAAAAGCATGTAATGTCATGGGACAATCAAATGTCGCTACTTATAATGCGGCTTTTGAATTTGAGCTTGGAAATAAGCATTTCTCTAAATCAAGATTGGGATTTAGCCTAATACTGAACAAAATAAGAGAGCTTATCTTAAACTGCAGAGTTGAATACTGAACCAAGGCCGCTTACAAACACATTATTATAATGTTATATTTCCTAAAATGGCACATGATTATAACATTCCATATCTTCAAGGCTTAATAAGTTGGCAGTATTCTGTGTATATGCAGTATTCTGTGTATATGCAGTATTATTAATACTACTATGGATTATGTGTAGTGTAACTACTATGAAAATATATTATATTTGCTCTCATACCAATCGTCTGGTCAAACATTTAGAATGTATATTTTTACATGAGCACAATATATCTCTTTTACACCCGCATATTGGTTTGTCATATACAGTTGAGGTCGGAAGTTTACATACACTTAGGTTGGAGTCATTCAAACTTGTTTTTCAACCACTCCACAAATTTCTTGTTAACAAACTATAGTCTTGGCAAGTCAGTTAGGACATCTACTTTGTGCATGACACAAGTAATTTTTCCAACAATTGTTTACAGACAGATTATTTCACTTATAATTCACTGTATCACAATTCCAGTGGGTCAGAGGTTTACATAAACTAAGTTGACTGTGCCTTTAAACAGCTTGGAAAATTCCAGAAAATGATGTCATGGCTTTAGAAGCTTCAGAAAGGCATATTGACATAATTTGAGTCAATTGGAGGTGTATCTGTGGATGTATTTCAAGGCCTACCTTCAAACTCAGTGCCTCTTTGCTTGACATCATGGGAAAATCTAAAGACATCAGCAAAGACCTCAGAAAACAATTGTAGACCTCCACAAGTCTGGTTCATCCTTGGGATCAATTTCCAAATGCTTGAAGGTACCACCATCTGTACAAACAATAGTACGCAGGTATAAACACCATGGGACCACGCAGCCGTCATACCGCTCAGGAAGGAGACGCCTTCTGTCTCCTAGAGAGGAACGTACTTTGGAATGAAAAGTGCAAATCAATCCCAGAACAACAGCCAAAGACCTAGTGAAGATGCTGGAGGAAACAGGTACAAAAGTATCTATATCTACAGAAAACAAATCCTATATCGACATAACCTGAAAGGCCACTCAGCAATGAAGAAGTCACTGCTCCAAAACCGCCCATGGGAGAAATGTTCTCTGGTCTGATTAAACAAAAATAGAACTGTTTGGCCATAATGACCATCGTTATGTTTGGAGGACAAAGGGGGAGGCTTGCAAGCCGAAGAACACCATCCCAACCGTGAAGCACGAGGGTGGCAGCATCATGTTGTGGGGGTGCTTTTCTGCAAGAGGGACTGGTGCACTTCACAAAATAGATGGCTTCATGAGGGAGGAAAATTATGTGGATATATTGACGCAACATCTCAAGACATCAGTCAGGAAGTTAAAGCTTGGTCGCAAATGGGTCTTCCAAATGGACAATGACCCCAAGCATTCTTACAAAGTTGTGGCAAAATGGCTTAAGGACAACAAAGTCAAGGTATTGGAGGGGCCATCACAAAGTCCTGACCTCAATCTCATAGAACATTTGTGGGCAGAACTAAAAAAGCATGTGAGAGCAAGGAGACCTACAAACCTGACTCAGTTACACCATCTCTGTCAGGAGGAATGGGCCAAAATTCACCCAACTTATTGTGGGAAGCTTGTGGAAGAGTACCTGAAAAGTTTGACCCAAGTTAAACAATTTAAAGGCAATGCTACCAAATACTAATTGAGTGTATGTAAACTTCTGACCCACTTTGAATGTGATGAAAGAAGTAAAAGCTGAAATAAATCATTCTCTCTACTATTATTCTGACATTTCACATTCTTCAAATAAAGTGGTGATCCTACCTGACCTTAGACTGGGAATTTTTACTCTGATTAAATGTCAGAAATGGTGAAAAAACTGAGTTTAAATGTATTTGGCTAAGGTGTATGTAAACTTCCAACTTCAACTGTATCTACTATACTTCACATATAAATATTTAATTATGTTTTTATATGGTACATTAAATATTGCCTTATTATATCACTTGGCTATCAGAACTAGTAATCAGCACTGCTGAACGGGGAGAATCTCAATTGCATACTCCTCGCATCCTCTCTCCTCGCCTCCTTCTCAAAACCCATTGGAGGCGGTCAGAGAGGAGGGAACTCTGGGGATGGGGGGGGGGGGGGGGGGGTATATCAAAGTATTATATATTAGAAAACTGTATGCTAATATATTTATTATTATCACTTAGTGAAATCTGCTTGCGTTTGTTGTTCATTTGATTGAATGTGAGAAAAGTGAGAAAAATGTGAGAAAAATAAATCAGTAGTGTGCCAAAGACAGTGAAAAGAGAAAAGGCTCTGCATGCTGTTTTTGGTGCTCCCAAAATCATATTTTACAGATTAGTATGTGCTGTATTGCATTGCAAAACCTTTTAGACTTCCATGCATATGATTGAATGTTGATTTGTTTTATACCTTGCTTATCATGTGATTTGTTACTGCATTATCCATGACGGATATAAAAGGAGAACACTCACTTCCTCAACCTCGCTGCCATCTATTCATACATGTATATCTATTGATCAATTACTCTGACCCGGTAGTTTTAAATATACATTTACAAATCAACCATGCTTTTCTGTTTTTACTGTCTGTCTATTGCTCTCTTCTGGTTTTTATGTCTTGAATCCCGCTGCTTGTGGTTCTGTCCACCAGGGGCCACTGTCTCATTACCTGGCAGTCGAAGGTACTCTCACTGTCTCTCATGTCCGCTGTAGAGCGCACCCCCCCCCCCCCCCCCCCCCCCCCAGCCAGCAGGTAACACTGTAAAGTCACTGTGTACACACACACCTACTACATACACAATGAATGGAGCTCGCTCTAACCACAGACAACAGAAAAGGATTGGAGGACTGGATGAAGTGGTAAAGTTGCAATTACCACACCACACACACTTCTGACTTTCCCATGAATAAGGTTCTCCTGCTCAGTATGAATCAATAGGATCAAACACATCACTCTTCCACTTTGATACAGGCTTTAATAAAAATAAATAGCTACATATTTTCCCTTTGAAAGAGTGGTGCTTTTCATTCATATTTCAAGCTAATTGCAACTTACATTCTTTCATTAGTTCCATATAATAACATGAAACAGTAACATGCACATGAAGAAGTCGGGTTTAATGTTGTGGTATTCAAGGTCACACTTGAACCACTGAGGAACTGATCCAAATTCCATTCTCTATGCGTTGGTCATGACCTGCTGTGTGTGTCTGTGTGCGGCCTGGGATACGTGGGCCGCTGGGGCTTGGAGAGGGGAGAGGAGACCTCAACTCCTACCCAGTCACTTCAGCACAGCACAGCACAGCAAGTAGTGGCTGATTAGGAATGTGGAGTTAGGAAATTGTTGCACAAATGGCATGTGAAATCATGTGCGTTACTCTGCACCTCATTACCAGTGGTGCTGTTGTTATAACCCAAAACACGCATGTGGTATTCTTGTGGTGTGTGTACATCTGTTGGGTGTTGATTCAGTCTAGAGAAGCGCAAAGGCAGCCACTACATGTTATAAAATTGAGATACAAATAGTGGGCCATTTAAAAAAAAAAAAAAACATGTTCAACTTGTTTCATGTGGTCTGTGGTACGGAATGTAACAGTACAGTACATCTATGCAATTGCTGTCTGGTCCAAAGTCAGTCCATTAAGCTCAGCGCTCTGTTGCTCATATTTAACATGTCTCTCCTACATGACCCAACATGTTACTTACTTTGGCCCGGTATCTAAAGCCAAAGCCAGATCATTTCAGAGGAACCGTACATTATGTAGTGTAGAGCAAATCAGCACACGCTGACCGTCCGTTCCGGCCGGCCCAGCAGACAGGCGGTTGCTCGTCTCCTCTCCTGCCTGCCTGCATATGAACAGAGCGAGTCACCTCCCCTGCTCAACTCACCTCATTAACATTCCTTCATGGGACAGCAGGGACGCGTTGTGAGGCCAACACAGACATGTCTGGCCTCCAGCAAAGCTCTCTCAGTAAACACAGTCCCTGGATGATGAGCTGTGAGTGGCCAGGTTCGAGCTGCTGTGACGGGCTAGGTCTTGGCCCTCGCAGGGTTCAGGCAGGCCCTATTCGCCGGCCCTGGCCGAAGGCAGCTCGGGGGAGGCAGACTAAGCTCCCATATCTGATGGCAGCCTGTCATTTAACCTAGAGACATATTTCTGTCCTCTAAGACTTGTTTGCCAATGCAGCACTTTTTCTTAGAAAAGAAAGTGGTTCTTTGAGTAAAAAAAGGTGCTACAGATGTGGTTAAATATATTGGCACCCATGCACTTTTCTTAAATAATTCCGTATTTCTTCTCAAATAAGTTGACATTTAAAAAAAAATTGCTTATTGGATTTTCAACATTGCAGAACCAATTTTATTTTTGCAAACTTAAGTTTACTATTTTCATTAAGAAAATGAAGACAAATGACATGGACAAAATTATTGGCACCCCAGAGCTTAGTAGTTGCTCGCACAGCCTTTGGCCAAGATAACTTCAGACAAATGTTTCTTGTAGCCATCAACGAGCTTGCTGCACCTTTCTACTGACAATTTGGCCCCATCTAATTCTTAAATTTTTCAGGGGTGCCCTTCACCAACTGCTGTTTTCAGATCTCGCCATAGGTTATGGATGTGATTCAGATATGGACTCCTCGCTGACAACTACAGAACAGTCCAGCATCTTTTGATGTGTGTCCTGGGTGCTTTTTGATATGCATTCAGGGTTGTTGTCCTGCTGGAAGACCCACAACCTTCATGGAGACCCCATTTTTGGAAACTGGGTTGAATATTGCACTCCTCCAAAACACATTGATAATCTGCTGATTTCATTTTGCTTGCACACGTTCAAGGCCATCAGTGCCAGAGGCAGAAAAGCAACCCCACAGCATTATCAATCCCCTATCTCTGATTGTAGGGACATGCTTCATTTATACTGGTAAGTATGTCGGTCAAGGTATGACAGAAATTGGTGCCTGAGAAGTCAAGGTGAACACATTAACTTTCTCGAATTACAAAGAGAATTTACAACCCCTTCGCGGATCTCCAACCACAGACCAAAAATATGCAGAGTGACTGTTCGCACTGTAAGAGGAGATATATTAACTGGCCAAAGGAAGTGACATGCGGTGGTGGCTGGCTCAACCATGTCGTCATCTAGGCCAGGGCAGACATCTGATGTAGCCGGCGGGCACAGGCACAGTCTCTCCCCTTCCCCTGTCCCCATCCCCCTGTCCAAAATTAGCCTGGACCATGAGCCTGGCCCAGAATAGGAGGCGGGTGGCATGGTGGCACGGCGCTAAGCCCTCCGGGTCCACAGCTGGAGCGCTCTAGACAAGGGGCCCGTGGGGGCCTGCTGGCCCATCACCTGCTTCCTGTAAAGCAATTTGTTATAGAGTTGTCACTGTAAAATCTACAGCCTGTCCTGGAGGTAAAGAAAGACAGGGTCACATGTAATGAGGATACCGCTGCCTCAGTCTGGCTGTGATGTAACCGAAGGGAAGGACACACACTTTGGGCTTTGCATGTAGCTGTGGGTAGACTATGTGTGTCTTTGTATGTACAGTAAGGCACATGTGCGCTGTGTTTAAGAATAAAAAAGATTTGCGGTGTACAACCAAGATCTATCATGTCATATAATTAGGCAAACAATAATTTCATGAGGTTTCTGAATCACCCCCCCCCTCGCTCCCAGGAGAGACACACACATACCAGCACCACCCCCCCTGCCCCCCTCGCTCCCAGGAGAGACACACACATACCAGCACCACCTCCACTGTCTGTGTGCTGGTATTTTTAGGCAGCTGCTGTATTGTTTTTGACCTTTACTTAGGTGTGTGACTAATGCTTCTGGATTTGTGCTGATTAATATGACCCCACACACTCACACATGCTCCCATTGTCCAGCGGCCTCTTCCCTAGCTGCGCAAAGCCCAAGCACACAGCACCTAGCAACTACAACTGAACCGTGGTAAGTACAAGGCCAGGAGTGTCCTTGAACATAGCTTTGTTTCCACATTAACCAGATGAGCTGCTGAACACTATCTGCCCAGAGTCTTGTCTGTAATGAGGGCAGGATGCCAATACACTTCCATTGAATAAAAATGATACTGTGAACTTGAACTGTGATGTTGAGTATTAAGTCGCCCACTGGGTGTTTGTTTGACAGGTAAGTGGCCATAAGTCAGGAGAAGTGGATGGATCTAACCTCAAGGTCAGGGTGAGTTATGCATGACCAGACCTCTCAAAGTGGAGCAGGCAGGCCAGCAGCAGCACAGCTTCTGCTCTTCTTCTATATGCAGACCCAGGACATAACTTTACCTGGCCTTAAGGTCAACTTCTCTTGTTCTTCCCCCTAAACTATAGCATCTCCTACCGTCAAACAATAATAGCTCTTCAAATATAGACACGACTACATGAACGTTTGGACCAAGGTCCGTTGTCAAGGGGATTCAAGATTGTCATGCTTCAAAGGAAAACATTTACTACGGCATCACAATTGATATGCTAGTCCATAAGATGTTTGTTCTAAAGTATAAAGGTTATAGGTGAGGTTCATTTAAGGTTTAGGGTAAGCGATAGAGCGTTTAAAATCATATATTTGAAAGACCTTGTACTTCCGTCCTTTGCAGTGTGGCCAGATAGTGGCAACCATTTGTTCTCAAAGGCATCCAGCTGAGATCCAATGGCAGGCCAGGCCAGACATGTGCTGAAACAGCCAACCAACCTCTGGGACAGATTATGAGGTCTTTCAGTCTATCACTATGGAGATACCAAGTTCCTGGTTAATGATGTGTCAAAGCATGAAAGCTTGACCTCTCATAGTTGAAGGTGCCCCAAGCGAAACTTTCTCCAGCGCTTGCTGGGCTGACACAATGAAACTCCAGTCACATACCTGTTTAACTCCCACATCATAGCTTACAACACTATGTACGAAACATAACATCTAGTTAAGGAAAGTTGACGTCATCTCAAGAACATCAGTAGATGTGATTTATGGGAGTTGTCCACCTCATTGGAAAGCTCACAACCACCCTTTTCGCTATGTCTGTGCTCTTGCATGTGCACTCACTGTTGTACAATACGGTTTCAATAACGTTCTGTTTGTTCTCTCGTTTCTGTTTGATTGGTCATTTCACAGATACATCTGATAGGCCTAAGCAGTGTGCCAATGTGCAAACTTATCTCCTAAAATAAACTACAGATTGTGTGGTCCCAGCTGTGTGGTCCTCATAGTACTTTTTTTTTTATGGGCTTAACAGCAGTGAAAGCAGTGAAATATATAAAACCTTTGGGCTGTTTCTTACATTGACATGTATTTAGATAATACACATTGATGTATTAGGCTGTGTTTCATGAGGGAAATGGTGGACAAAGGAAATGAAGGGCAATTGGATGAAAAGGACACCAACACCAAGCAACATGTAACGATTTTCTTCTTCCTCTGACGAGGAGAGATCGGACCAATGAGCAGCGTGGTAAGTGTCCATAATATATTTATTAAACTGAACACAGAATACAAAAGAACAAGAGAAATAAATGAAGAAAAAAAACGAAACAGTTCTGTATGGTAAACACAGACACAGAAAACAACTACCCACAAATCATAGTGGGTAAACAGGCTGCCTAAGAATGGTTCTCAATCAGAGACAACGATAAACAGCTGCCTCTGATTGGGAACCATACCAGTCCAAACACAGAAATACAAAAACATAGAACAACACATAGAATGCCCACCCCAACTCATGCCCTGACCAAACTAAAATAGAGGCATAAAAAGGGAACTAAGGTCAGGATGTGACACAACATGAAACTAGAATATCACCACTGTCATCCATAATTTCCTGAACTAATTTCTGCAGTTTTCATTTGGTTGGAGCCACATCATACATGCTCTGTTACTATTTCTTAATTGTTATAGTGCGTGTAAAGGAACAATACGGGAAATTATTGCCTATTCGCATAAGAAATAGTTCGATTCCTTAATTATTTTAGTTCCATATGACTCGGTATTTTTTTTTAAAGTAATTGAGATGAAAAACCTATTTGGGTAATTTTCCTCATAGTGCGCATCGAAACGGTTTGTCATCAGTCAATGAGGGTGTCAAAATCTTTCCAATATGGGGATCACCAATATTTAAACGGCTATGTAGGCTAGATAACTTTTACATGCCGATATCTAAATATACCGAAGTCCCTCACCTCACCGTGCACATACCAGTGTTTGTAATTGTCTAACAAAGGGAGGGGGGGCATGGACAGCTGACATGCTGGTGCAGTGTTTTTTTCCTGCGGCGCATCTTCAGTCCCGACTGAGAAGAGGAGCGCGGAGTAGCTATCTGTCTCATCCTCGGACAGATGAGTGACTGACTTTTTTCAGTGTCATCATTTTTCAGCGTCTGGTATACCTGTATTTGGGTTGGCAACTTTTTCAGCTTCACCTGCTATTCACGTCGAATGTCTAACAAATAGCCTAGGCTACAAAAGAACACGCAACAGCAGAGGAAATAGTTATCGTTGGCAACAGAACATCTGTTTGGACATTTGGGACAGTTTCTCAGAAGATGTGTCTTCATTCGATTTACTTTTCCTAGACCGACTTTTGATAAGCACTGACTCGATAAATAAGAGATGCACACGTAGAAAACACATTTTCAAGGCGTCAATGAACTGACACATCAAATTAGCCTTTTGAAACTGGATGGATAGAATGTTTCAACTTCTTTAGATAGACAGGTTTCCCTCAATGATGATCAGCAAACCATCGCCAAGGACTTTTATCATTTATTATATGTTGTATGCCGTCTGTTCATGAAATTAGAAATGTTTTGTTTCTTCAAAACCCGAGGATATTCCAGGAACAGGACGGGGTCTCGAAATGGGATACTATCCCGACACCCCTCAAGGATATACTTCACCTTTATTCTGCTGCTTCTCATCTTCACACCTAGAGCAGATTCTTCTTGGTGGTGAGTGGTGTCTTTCATATACACTTGATGCTGCAGAAATAATCCTATCATTTCTATCCAAGATTACATCTATAATTGAAGTCATTGACATCCAAGATTAGATATGAGTTTCCAGTAGTTTGGGATGACCAGTTCTCTTAATGAGCTAATTATAAGACGTTCCAAGACCTTACAAAAGTTAGGCCTATTAATGTTGGCTATTTAGGAGTACAAAATATAAATTAGGAGAAATCATATGGCCTAATGCATATATGCTATAAAGTATGGATTAAATCGACAATTATAAACTGGGTGGTTTGAGCCCTGAATGCTGATTGGCTGAAAGACCTGATATATCAGACCATATACCACGGGTATGACAAAACATTTATTTTTACTCTCCTAATTATGTTGGTAAACAGTTTCTAATAGCAATAAGGCACTGGGGGTTTGTGGTGTATGGCCGATATACCACGGCTAAGGACTGTATCCAGCCACTCCACATTGTGTATTGCATAAGAACAGCCCTTAGTCGTGGTATAATGACCATGTACCACACCCCCAAGATTCGAGATTCAAATTATCCTAGGAATGCAGGAGATTGGGAAATAACTTAAAGTTATATATCAGTTATGTGGCAAACAAATTCAAGAATAGTTTAACACAATAAATCCTTTGTAGTCAATACCTCCATCACACCTTAGAGTCAGACCTATACCCTGCTGGTACTTGTGAAGAAATTGCTGCCAGGCTCCAATTCCAACAGCCACAGGGGGGAATGTGTCTGGAAAGGAGTTTTATAACATCAATAGTCTATCAAGTGAGATCAACCAACAGCAGCACACTGTCTGGTGTTCATGAAGATTCATGGACTCAGGGACTTTCCACTATCAATCTTGCACATTAGAAGTGAGGTGCAGGCAGTGGTGCAAGAAAAAGTGTTCCTTGATGATTTCTCTTGAGGGTAAGAACCAAGGGTGAATAAAGGAAGTGATAAAGGCAGTGAAACACTGCTCTTATGCCACAATACTCCAATCTTACTGCACAGAACATGGTAAACCAGCTTTCAGCTAGTGGCAAAATAAAAATAAATAGTTGTGTTCTTATAGTTGATCATCCAAACCACGATAATACCACATACATTAAAACATTTAAAAAACGTCTTTTTTTTTTTTACATTTTATGTGAGACATTTTAGAAATTGATATTTTCATAAAAATATCCCTGTGGTATTGTTGAAAAAGCTTCTCTGTCTCACAAAATATTATTATAAAAAGAAGTGCAATTAGACAGTGAAGTGAGGCGGAGCGGGGAGACGTGGTAGATCTCTCCAAGGATCTACATATTTATCTAATCATGATTTATATAGTCCGGGGGTTATTTCCAACATGGTTGTGATTATTCAGATAAGAAGTAGTGTGTTTTCTGGTGTGCTGGATTGATTGTCCTCTCTCCAAACTAAGTATGAGGCGTAGAGACAGTCAGGGTCTTTTGGCTCAGTTCTCTACTCTCTCTATGGAGAGAGTAAACACTGTGTGCCTCTGCTCTGCTTTATTGCTTAGACTCAGGCAGCAGGGAAGGGAGGCAGATTTTTTATGGGGGGGGGGGGGCGACAACCATAACAGGAGTGGAAACACTTTTCTGTTTCTGTATCGGTGGCACGACAAATAATGTAGCTGTGATTAAGCCTGGCAGTAATGATGTCCGGTCGTCGCAGGGAGAGGGAGAGTTAGTTTACAGGAGACAATGTCACACTGTATGGCTGCTGCACTGCACTCTGTGTTTCTGTTCTAGTCTCAGGAGTCTCTCCTAGTTAACTGTGTGGATTCTTTCCTATCTGTGAAAGAGCATCTGACGGTCTCACATTTCATAAACAACACTGTCCTCTGATGTACCATTTATGGCATCTGTAACCGCGTGGGATTGACAATGAAGTGGGACAGAATTGTTAAATGCATACTTTGTATAGAATTCCTGCGGTTCAATCGCCAATTCAATTAATGATGAATACCCATTGATTCTTGAAGAATATAACTTGTCACACATCTTTCTCGACCTAACTTCAAATCTGTACGCCTATGTAGATATTCCATAAAAAATCAGCCGTCTCCAGCTACAAAAGTCATTAACAATGTCTACATTGTATTTCTGATCAATTTGATGTTATTTTAATGGACAAAAAATAGCTTTTCTTTCAAAACAAGGACATTTGTAACTGACCCCAAACTTTTGAACGGTAGTGTTTATACAAAAGTATGTGGATACACCTTGAAATTAGAGGATTCGGCTATTTCAGCCACACCAGTTGCTGACAGGTATATAAAATTGAGCGCAATGCCATGCAATCTCCATAGACAATGACTTTTAAAGTGGAACCATCATAGGATGCCACCTTTCCAAGTTTGTAAAATGTATGCCCTGCTAGAGCTGCCCCGGTCAGCTGTAAGTGTTGTTATTGTGAAGTGGAAACGTCTAGGAGCAACAACGGCTCAGCCACGAAGTGATAGGCCACATAAGCTCACAGAACTGGACCACCGAGTGCTGAAGCGCGTAGCACTCACTACCGAGTTCCAAACTGCCTCTGGAATCAACGTCAGCGCAAGAACTGTTCGTCTAGAGCTTCATGAAATGGGTTTCCATGGCCGAGCAGCCATGCCAAGCGTCGGCTAGAGTGGTGTAAAGCTTGCTGCCATTGGACTCTGGAGCAGTGGAAACATGTTCTCTGGAGTGATGAATCACACTTCACCATCTTGCAGTTTGACGGACAAATCTGGGTTTGGCGGATGCCAGGAGAACGCTACCTGCCCCAATGATTAGTGCAAACTGTAAAGTTTGGTGGAGTATGAATAATAGTCTGTGGCTTTTTTTCATGGTTCAGGGCTATGCCCCTTAGTTCCAGTGAAGGGAAATCTTAACGCTACAGCATACAATGACATTCTAGATGATTCTGTGCTTCCAACTTTGTGGCAACTGTTTCAGGAAGGCCCTTTCCTGTTTAAGCATGACAATGCACTCATGCACAAAGCAAGGTAAATACCGAAATGGTTTATCAAGATCGGTGTGGAAGAACTTGCCCGGTCTGCACATAGCCCTGACCTCAACCCCATCGAACACCTTTGGGATGAATTGGAATGCCGACTGTGAGCCAGGCCTAATCCCCCAACCTCAGTGCCCGACCTCACTAATGCTCTTGTGGCTGAATGGATGCAAGTCCCCGCATTTTTCCAACATCTAGTGGTAAGCCTTCTCAGAAGAGTGGAGGCTGTTATAGCAGCAAAGGGGGGACCAACTCCACATTAATGCCCATGATTTTGGAATGAGATGTTCGACGACCAGGTTTCCACATACACTTGGTCATGTAGTGTATCTTGTTCTTTAACATGTTTTTTTTTTTATGGACTGCTTTTGCACAACAATAGGCCCTGGCAGTTTTACTGGCCTACTGACAATGCACCTGTCTATCTGATCTGCAGGTACATTGGAGCCCTGGGTGCACGGGTGATCTGTGACAACATTCCAGGCCTGGTGAACAAGCAGCGCCAGCTGTGCCAGCGCCACCCGGATCTCATGCAGTCTATTGGGGAGGGTGCCAAGGAGTGGATCCGTGAGTGCCAGCACCAGTTCCGTCACCATCGCTGGAACTGCAGCACGCTGGACCGAGACCACACTGTCTTTGGTAGGGTCATGCTGCACAGTAAGTCTGTTTCAGTGTGTTCATCTCTCTCTCTGTGTGTTCAGTATTCAATCACTTGCATCTTGGATGTAAGATTCACCACATTAATCTGATTCAACACATACAAGTTTTCACATTGGTGGTTGTAGGCAATAGCAGAACATTGTGAGGGACCGCTTCCTTGCCTTTTAGACTTACTCATATTCAAGCCTTAAGGGTATAGCTATGTATATCTCAGCTCAACACATAATACAACAGTTCCCTTCCATATATGTCTTCTTTGTTTTCCCCTCTCCAATAAGGTAACAGGAGAACGTACTAGTTGTCATTTCCAGTTGTACAATACCCAGAGAGACTGTGTGCAAGTAAATGTATCTAGTTTCACCTTCTCCAGGAATGAGAAGGGTTGGAGAAAGTGGATATTCTCCGAAAACTAGTAGCAGATAGAGTGATCCACAAGGGTGATGTCTAAACAGTAATAGGAGATGTAAATATTTGGGTAGATGTTTCTGGCAGGCAGACAAAGCCGTACTCCCTGACATATTGCCTGTGTTCTGGTTCATTGCGTGAGGAGGAATGAAAACTAGAGGTGGGTGGGAAAAGCAGACCAAATAACCCTGAATCTGCTCTCCTCTCAAATGAAAACATACCTAGTGACTGAGAAAGCTGCCATCTGTGCAAATTAAAGAGTGACAGATGTTTATTAAGCCTTCGCAGAAGGCAGGAATCGTGGTCACAGGAAGGCAATAGTCAAACACACGTAGGCAGTCAAAAACGAACAATACCTAACAACCATACAAACATAAAGAACTGAACTAAATAGGGAGCTGATGAGACCAGGTGAAATTAATGAACAAAAATTAAAGACAGGGCTACGTTCCAGAACAAATAGAAAAAAAACACAAGATTGACTAAGTAAACAAAAGCAGAACCTTACAGTACCCCCCCCCCCCCCCCCCCCTAAGGGAGGCTCCTGACAACCTAGGAGGGTGGAGCGGGCGGGCAGGGGAGCAGAGGCGGACGCCTACCTCGGGGGCGAGGTCCGGCAGGCTGGTTCGACAAGGTCGTGGACTGACCCAGTGTCAAGGCTGATGTCCAGTGGGTCTGTTCGGGGGTCAGCCCCAAGTTCAGGGAGCGGGACGATCCGGACGGTTATGGTGAAATGCCTGAATCATCTCTGGGTCAAGGATGTCTTGGTCGGGGACCCAGGACCAGTATTCAGCTCCATAACCTTCCCAGTCCACTAGGTAGTGGATGCGACATCTCAGGCGTTTGGAATGAAGGATGGCCCCCACGTAATAGCCGGCATCCTGTAGAGGACTGTAGGTGACTGGTTTAACAGAGACACATGGAAGGACGAGGAGATTTTATACTGATGGGGTAACTGGAGGCTGTACATGACAGGGTTGATGTGATGGTTTATCTTTGTCCAAAAAAAGTATGGAAAAAACTTTTTGCAGGGGAGGCGGAGCCGGATGTCTCTGGTAGAGAGCCACACACGCTGTCCGGGTGAAAGAGTAGTGTAGGTCGGCAGTGTCTGTCGGAAAAGCGTTTCTAGGTATTAGAGGCTTCCTGCAGATGCCAGTGAGCGGTCTCCAATACCCGCTCACAATGCGGAAACCAGTCGTTGACAGCTGGGCCAGTACCAGTCTCCGCCTCCCAGGGAAACATGGAGGGTTGGTAACCAAGGACACACTGAAATGGAGTAAGGCGGAGGGATGAGTGCATGAGTGAATTCTGAGCATATTCAACCAAGGCTACATACCGACCCCAGTCGTGTGGAGAGCCAGAACATTGATGGCAGAGGTACTTCCCTATTTCTTGGTTCAGGTGTTCTGTCTGCCCCTGGGTCTGGGGTGGTACTCGGAGGAGAGGCTGAGGGCGACCCCCAGTCGGTCACAGAAGGCTCAACACACCCGGGAGACAAACTGGGGCCCACGGTCAAAGACGATGTCCTCTGGAATCCCACACAGATGGAACACCTGCTGGAACATGCACTCCGCCAATTCCATGGCCTTAGGTAGATGAGGAAGAGGAACCAGACGACACATTTTTGAAAAACGGCCGACTATGACAAGGTTGGTGGTGTTACCAGAGAATTCAGGAAGGTCTGTGATGAAGTCAACATCTATGTGGGACCAGGGTCTGTGAGGGATTGGCAAAGGTTGAAGCTTGATGGCGAGGAGTTATGTTCCCCACATCGAAATTCATCTCAGCAGGGGATAACTTCCAAGAGAAGAAGGCACAGGGATGTGATTTGGGAGGTGTTCCCACCGATTGAGAGAGTATGGCTCCTACTTCAGAGGCATCCACCTCCAGGGTGAAAAGAAGGGTCGGATCAGGTTGGCGAAGGACAGGAGCTGAGGTGAAGAGGCGTTTCAAGTTGTTGAACGCAGTCAGGGCGGTATCAGTCCATTGAAGGGTCTTGGTCTTTTGGCTGGTAAGGGCAGTGAGGGGAGTGGCAGTCGAACTGAAGTTCCGAATGAACCGGCGATAGAAGTTGGAGAACCCAATGAAACATTGGAGTTCCTTAACGGTGGTGGATTTGGGCCAGTTACTGACGGCGGTGACTTTGTTCTCATCCATGCAGACCCCTCCAGGTGTCAGTACGAAGATGAGGAAGGTTACATGGAAGGTGCTCTTTTCAGTCTTCACATAAAGGTTATGGTCAAGGAGCCGTTGAAGAACCTTTTGCACATGCTGTATGTGTTCCTTCAGGGAGTAGGAGTAAATCAGGACGTCATCAACGTAGACGATGAGAACGCTTGATCATATCCTGGAAAGTTGGAAAGTTGATCATATCCTGGAAAACTTTGTTCATATAGGATTGGAAGACGGTGGGGGCGTTCGTAAGGCCGTATGGCATGACCAGGTATGTATAGTGCCCTTGAGTGGTGATAAAGGCCGTATTCCAGTCGTCATCTTCACGTATACGGACAAGGTTATATAAACTTCGCAGGTCGAGTTTAGTATGGATGTTGTCGCGGCCCACTTGTTCAAGGGTCGCTGGGATCAGAGGAAGAGGGAAATGGTTCTTGACCGTGACGTCATTCATTGAATGATAATCAATACATGGACGGAGACCACCGTCTTTTTTTCCAATGAAGAAGAAGCTGGACGCAGCCGGGGAAGAAGAAGGACGAATTCAACCGTTTGAGTGATTCATCAATGTAGTTCTCCATTGCCTCATTTTCCGGGATAGATAGGGGGTAATCATGGCACTTCGGTAGGGACACTCCAGGGAGTAAGTCAATAGCACAGTCTCCTGGACGATGTGGTGACAGAGTGGAGACCTTGGTTTTGCTGAAGACATTGCTGTACTGGGCATATTCAGATGGTATGGTGGGTGGCACTCCCGAGGCAGAGTCATCAATGGTGGTGGCTCTGCAGGGTAAGCTGAGACAACTGGAGAAGCAGGTAGAAGACCAGGACAATAGTTCACCTTGTTGCTACGAGATGGCAGGGTCTTGACGACAAAGCCAGGGGTGTCCGAGGATGAGTGGCTGTTTGGGGATGAGAGTTCCATGAGATTAATGGTTTCGGTGTGGAAACTCCAATCTGGAGGGTGACGCTCTGTGTCAAGTGCGTGATGAAGCCCGTGCCCAATGGCTGCCCGTCCAGGGTGTTAATTCTTAAGGGAGGGTTGACAGGTGTTAGATCAATGTCAAGCTCTTGTACTAGCTGGTGATCAATAAAATTACCTGCTTCTCCCGAATCTATCAAGCCTTCTAAGTACTTGGTAACCCCCTTCCCGGTTATTAATACTGGGACTCAGAATTGCTTCTAGGAGATATTTAGAAATAAGGACACACATACCTGCATGGCAGCGAGGGGACCCTTCTCATCTCTCCGTGGGGGGCGAACAGGGCAATGGCTGAGTAGATGATCTTTCCCTTCACAGTATAGGCAGAGCCCTTCTTGGATCCACTTTTGACATTTGATTTACGGGAGAGGAACATGGCCCAACTGCATGGGCTCTGGAAGACTCGGACAGAATCATGGAAAGAGAAGGTTTCGGGTTCCTGGGTGGCAGAGTTCTTCAGCGGTCGGCGATGAGGTGGCCGATGTAGATGAACATACGAATGTATTGATTTAAATCCTAAAGGTCTACTCTACAGGCCAGCTCCGCCTGAAGTTCCCTGTTAACCTCTCTAGGATAGGGGACACTAGCGTCCCACTTGGCCAAAAGCCAGGGAAAATGCAGCACGGTAAATTCAAATAAAATTATATAAAAATCTAACTTTCATTAAATCACACATGTAAGATACTAAATTAAAGCTACACTCGTTGTGAATCCAGCCAACAGTCAGATTTTAAAAAGGCTTTTCGGCGAAAGCATAAGAAGCTATTATCTGATGATAGCACAACAGTAAACAAAGAGAGTAGCATATTTCAACCCTGCAGGCGCTACACAAAACGCAGAAATAAAATATAAATCATGCCTTACCTTTGGCGAGCTTCTTTTGTTAGCACTCCAATATTTCTAATAAACATCACAATTGGTTCTTTTGTTCGATTAATTCCGTCCATATATATCCAAAATGTTCATTTATTTGGCGCGTTTGATCCAGAAAAAAACAGCTTCCAAATTGCACAACGTCACTACAAAGTATCTCAAACGTTACCTGTAAACTTTGCCAAAACATTTCAAACTACTTTTGTAATACAACTTTAGGTATTTTTAAACTGATCAAATTGAAGACGGGTCTATCTGTGTTCAATACAGGAAGAAAACAAACCAACGCTACTTTTCAAGTCTTACGCAACTCTCAACAGTGTTACCCAGTTCCTAGATGGCCATACTTCTTCATTGCACAAAGGAATAACCTCAACCAAATTCCAAAGACTGGTGACATCCAGTGGAAGCGGTAGGAACTGCAAACAAGTGCCTAAGAAATATCGTTTCCCAATGAGAACTCACTGAACAGACAGAGACCTAAAAAAGAAAAAAATCTGAATGGTCAGTCCTCTGGGTTTTGCCTGCTACATAAGTTCTGTTATACTCACAAACATGATTCAAACAGTTTTAGAAACGGTTGTGTTTTCTATCCAAATCTACTAATAATATGCATATCTTATATTCTTGGCATGAGTAGCAGGAAGTTGAAATTGGGCACGCTATTTATCCAAAAGTGAAAATGCTGTCCCCTATACCTTAAGAAGTTAAGCCCTCTTCGGTAGACGGTAAGAAAAAGCAGCCTCATTCCATCCACTCCCTGCAGCCATGGTGCAGAACTCGAGGGCATACTCGGCAGCTGAATTGTGTTCTTGTTGACGACCGGAGGGAGAGTGATCGAATACCTCTTTGAAGAGGTTGTAGAAATGGCTCTCGGATCCGAGTTCTGTGCTGTCGGCAGTCCATATGGAGGTGGCCCAATCCAGGGCTTTGCCTGTGAGTAAAGACAACAAAATCCACCCTGCTCTTGTTGGTGGCGAAGTTAGTGGGGTTGTGCTTAATGTATTTGCTGCATTGAATCAGAAATCTCTTGACATTTCCCAGGTGAATCGTCATATTTTCTGGGCATGGGTATGAACGAAGGAGGGCTATGGGTTACGATACCTGGCATCGGAGGAGTAGGGATAGGTTGGCGGAGAAGATGGCAGATTTCCTCCATACGCTCCTCTTGCTGGGTTAGGCACTGCTCTAGCTCCGCTGAATCCATTCCGTTTTTAGGTGAGGTATTCTGTAATGAATACTCAGGGAGAAAAATGTGTAGGTTCACAGGCAGGGCGCGGCAAATGTTTATTAAGCCTTCGCAGAAGGCAGGAATCGTGGTCACAGGCAGGCAATGGTCAACCACAGGTAGGCAGTCAAAAACAAACAATACCTCACAACCATACAAGCAGAAAGAACTGAACTAAATAGGGAGCTGATGAGACCAGGTGAGACACGAACGCAGGTGAAATCAATGAACAAAAATTAAAGACAGGGTTTACGTTCCAGAACACAAAAAAACAAAAATACAAGGGTTGACTAAGAAAAGAAAGCAGAACCTGCCGTACATGGACTGATTGTACACGAACATTGTACAGAGACAACCAAACCTATTTGACACAAATTTGTTTGTGCTCTATATTTCATTCTATATACATTTTTAACAGTGTCTGTGTTCCAAGTTTCAAGAAGAGTAGACACTGTTTACATTCAGATAGCATGGGACACAGCACACACAAACAAGATTTGAATCAAATATAGGCATGTTTGTTTCTGTGCAATGTCTTTGGACTATGCAAGTCCAAAGCTTTCAGTTGGGCGTATGTTAGTGTTCATAGCATGAAATCTGCTCTAGATGATGTACCGCAACTGCTGTGTAACGACATGGTTACTACAACAAAACAAACTTTGCCTGTATAAGACTGACTTCGCTTATATATATAAAACCAACCTGAGGCCAAGTGTTTGAAGAGTATATGGTTACAAGCAATATGTTAAAAAAATAAGCAAAATCAAAAAGGGTAGTTTTGAGACAATAATATTCATATTTTTAATGTTGAACAAATTAATGTGAAAATGTGCCGTTTTGCTCCATATTTGAGGGAATACTATAAGGGGGATAATGACTCCAAGATGTTGTCTGTATCATGTATGGTTCACAGATCATAGGGTCTTACAGGAGGCATGTATAGGTTTAAAAAGGGTCTAAAATGGCAATTTTCATCGTTATTTTCTCCCCATTTTTTTTTATACAAAGGTAAAAAGGATGTTAAACACCCTTCCTCCCAATGAAGTTCCTATGTGAGAACTTCATTGGGCGTGGAATCGCCCAATGACATCTTCTTACACAAAATCTCCTACCATCATATCACCCCAGGTAGCCGGGAGGCAGCGTTTGTGTACGCCATCTCCTCGGCGGGTGTGGTCTATGCAATTACCAGGGCCTGCAGCCAGGGGGAGCTCAAGATCTGCAGCTGCGACGCCCACAAGCGAGGCCGAGCTAGAGACGACAGGGGCGACTTTGACTGGGGCGGCTGCAGCGACAACATCAACTACGGCATCAAGTTCGCCAAGGCCTTCGTCGATGCCAGAGAGAGGATGGTGAAAGACGCTCGGGCGATGATGAATCTACACAACAACCGCTGTGGGCGAATGGTGAGCAATGGCTTCGGGGTTAAGGTGCCGTTTAGCTTTTTTGATACAGGCAGTCCCTTTAAACTTGCACTAGCATATGCTTTAACTACAGTGTAACAACATTGTTACTACAGTAGAACATACATTGCTAGTACAATTTAAGCCACTGTTGAACTGAATTTTTATAAATACTCTAGACATGAATAGTGAGTGTACTAGGTTGGCCACAGGTGAGGCTTTGTCTCAACCTCTAACGAAATTCTCCAACCTTCTTGATTTCAGGCAGTGAAGCGCTTTATGAAACTGGAGTGCAAGTGTCATGGTGTCAGCGGCTCCTGCGCCCTCAGAACCTGCTGGTTGGCCATGTCGGACTTCCGGAGGACCGGGGACTACCTCCGAAAGAAGTACAACACGGCCATTGAGGTGACCATGAACCAGGATGGCACAGGATTCATGGTGGCTGACAAGGACTTCAAGGGAACCACCAAGAATGAGCTGGTGTATGTAGAAAACTCCCCTGACTACTGCCTCATGGACAGAGCAGCAGGTGGGTCAACTCATGCAGTTATAGATGTTAGGTAGGGCCAGGATTTTTTCCTCACCACATGACCTGGCAGAGAACAACCCAGAAGTTTTAGCAATGTCTAAGTGGAAATTAATTTGAAGAGAAATTACATTTCAGTATATGATTCAACATAATATTACATTTAGTCATTATTAAAATGTATGGAGCCTTATTTAAGTACTTATCACCAAACTTGGGGAAAATATTGTCATCAGAAACTTAGCTGCTCTAAGTAAAAAGTATTACCCAGACGCTAGATAATACAGAAGTCTACGCATCAAATACAGCTACGAGAATCCTAGACTCATCTGCCGAAGGCCTGCATACCTTCATGGCTCAGAGTTCAATTATTTGACCTTTAACTTCTCTCTAATTCCAACTGTGTTTTCTCTGCCTTGGTAATCTCTGTCTCTCACGCCCCTCATGTCCTATCACTTCAGCAGAGCGTCCAAAGTGCTCTAGAACAGCTAACGGGCTCTGGTTATGATACTTTGGATGTATTGTGTGTTACTGGTATTATCCTCATCTCTGTTAGGCCTATACGTATAGGTTGACACCTAGTAAATTGCTGTTAAGAAGAGGAGCTATGCTACGCCCCTAGCCTACTACAAGGTGAAGCAATAATCTATTGTATAGGAATTCACACCCTAAGGATACACAGGGTCATTTTTTAAAATCCTTCTGTGGTCACTATTAAGCTCCACTCCCAAATGCTCAAGGGGAATACCTCCACTCACACCTATTCTCACACCCCTTCACTCAAGGGCCGGCTGGTCTGTCTTGTGCTCTCTCCACAGGCTCCCTGGGCACGGCAGGGAGAGTCTGCAACAAGTCTTCCAGAGGCACGGACGGCTGCGAGGTCATGTGTTGCGGACGGGGCTACGACACAATGCGCGTCAAACGAGTCACCAAGTGCGAGTGCAAGTTCAAGTGGTGCTGCGCCGTGGAGTGCAAGGACTGCGAAGACACAGTGGACGTTCACACCTGCAAGCCACACAAGAGACCCGATTGGTTGGACCTAACTTGACCCTGAGGCCCGGCCTTTCAAAGGATCTAGCAGTGGCCAACTGCATTATGGGATATGTAGTCCCTACTCCCGACTCATTTCTGACCTCCATTACCTCTGGCATGGTTCTCATTTGACAACCCCTTCTAAAGTGACATCCTAAATAACTTTTTGCCAAGGGGCCATATCCCAATTTGGATTGGATGGTGCAGTACTGTATGGTTCTGTTCTATAGGAAGGCAGTCTAAGAGAGTGGTTGGGCCAGGAGAGGGGATAGTTCCTATTTATGTTTTTGTTTGATCGTGTTGATCTGGGGAAATACTATTGTGCTGCTTCCAAAGTGCTGAGGACAGTTTTTCCTACAGAAAATAATTTACACATGATCTGTTGTGGAAATGCAGCACAGGACATTATACTGTGAGCACACCAGAGATGGAGTTAGGATTGTTGGGTGGTGTATGTGTTGTTGGTTTTTGCTTGGTTTAAAACTATGTTCTCTTCTAAACTGGTGACCACTTTGCTCAGTGTTTCATCGGTGTTACAATGAAAAGTGGTAAAGAACTGAAATTGTACTCTGCTTGAGACACTGGACATGGAAAGACTGACTTGTATTCAGTAGTTTAGGAGTGTGAACTTTCAGAAAAAAAGGACATCATGTGGCAAAACGGCATCGGAATGGACGTACAACAGAAAGTGAATTCAACTCTAACATCCAACTGTTACCACGGGCCAGAGAGCTGCACTATGGACACTAATATAGCCCAATATTGAGCAAAGAAATTCATTTAAAACAAATGCTTCTGCTAAGCGAGTCAAGTGAAACCAACACTGTCGTCGGCCCGAGGTGGACCGTAATGTCTTCTCTCCCGTTGGTGTGACAGTTACCCTGTCAACCTATTATTGTACGTGTTCCTAAAAGAATACGGTGTGATGGACGGTAGCTGTCGTCTCTTGCTTTATTATTTATCACTGGTTACTGAAGCTGCTAGCTGCTCTCCCAAGTTAGCACTCTTCACTATGGGGCACTTTCATTATGCATCCGTACGCAACACCATAGTCATTTCACTCTCGGGGTTGTTTTGTAGGCTACGTGGGGCTCTGACTGATCTGTGAGAGATGAATCACTTTGTGAAACCCAGGCCACGACGTTGCGTGACGTAGAGGAGCTGAGAACCCGGATTGATTTTTCAAATCAACATTCACAAGTGCACATGGGCCTTTGGGGCCAGCGGGATATGACCAATCGAGACCGAACAAATGGTACAAACGATTGACCGAAGGCAGTGAGGTCCATGTGGCGATCACAACTACTTATTAAAGACGTCCGTAAGATGAATGAGATTTCGGTTTGTGTTAAAAAGAGGCAACATTTTCAAATGCAAATGGGCATTGATGTGATTTTAATATAATGTTCTCAGAACGGTAGGGAGTCGCGGGCCAAGTTGTGCTGTGGTGTTAGTTGGAGTGTTGTTGTCACCTTGGGAGGACCCTAAAATACCACACTTGTTCTATATTAAACCTTGTTGATCCTTCTGTCATTCACATCAGATCTCATCCATCCTCATATCTCTGAACATGTGACACTGTCATTGTCACTGACACACAAGGTGATATTCACTGAATCTACTACTCGTTGTTCTTGAGTAATTCATTAAATTATGATAGATTCCACCCCCCACCCCCCTCCCCCCTCTCATGTCAGCGCTGGGCTCGGCACTCAACGAATCCGTGGTGTAGGTCCTCTAATTACAGCATTACTCTCCCCCGAGCCAAACATGGGAATTATTTATCTATTTCATAGTCTGTGTAAACCAGGGGATATTATGCAGACTGTTTTCTTTCTCACAGAGCATTATTGTAAAACGATTAGTCACATTAATCACTTTCGAAAAAGCTTTTATTGGTCTCTAAATCTTTTTAAAGGGCAAGTGCAACTGTGTCCTTGTGGAAATGTCCTGCCAAATCTCATATAGTATACAGTGGACAGGGAACGGGAAGCGCTTTGCTTACATCTTACATCAGTCTTCTAAAATAACCAGCTTGTCACCATCTGCATTCTCCTCCCATCATTGTGATATCTAATGGGCATCTATTTAGTGACAACATGATCACTCTAAAATTGTCTCGGGGGGGGGGGGGAGTTGAGGATGGAAGACCTAAATGTTTGGCACTAAGTGACACAATGTCTTTATGTTGCCCTTCAATAAGAATAAATGAGTCTATCATAGACAGGGGCGTAGGAGTGACTCTGACAACCTGAAAAACAGGTTTTAAATGCTAATTTCTAGTGACTTTTGAGAAAAGGTTACAGACAAACTTTTCTTATAAACGGGCAAATTTACAAGGCTAAGGGGGCCCTTGCAGAGGGGCACATACTCTGGTACAGTCCAATCAGTCTTAGGGCCATTGCCATTCATACTGTACTGAATACCAGTCTGTTCATGTGGATATATTCAATTAAACAACCATTTTGTACTCATTCGCTGCTACTGTATGATTTATTTCCTATTATTTTCTCACTTCCCCTGTGTCAGGTTGTTACTACTGCTGCTCCACATACTGTATGGTTGGTTGGAAACTTAACATAATATTTTCCACTTATAATACAGTTATTATACTGTATTATAAACTGGGTGGTTCAAACCCTGAATGCTGATTGGCTGACAACTGTGGTATATCAGACCGCATGTATTTTTACTGCTCTAATTGCGTCGGTAACCAGTTTATAATAGCAATAAGGCACCTCGGGTTGCGTCGTGCCTAAGAACAGCCCTTAGCTGGTCATATACCACACGCTCTCGTGGCTTATTGCTTAAATAATAACCAGCAACATACACAGTTAAAACCGTTTTTACACAGAACAAAAAATATAAAGGCAACATGTAAAGTCCCATGTTTCATGAGCTGAAATAAAAGATCCTCAATATTTTCCATGTGCACAAAAAGCTTATTTCTGTCATATTCTGTGCACAAATTTGTTTACATCCCTGTTAGTGAGTATTTCTCCATTGCCAAGATAACCCATCCACCTGACAGGTGTGGCATATCAAGAAGCTGATTAAACAGCATGATCATTTTACAGGTGCACCTTGTGCAGGGGACAATAAAAGGCCACTCTAAAATGTGCAATTTTGTCACACAACACAATGCCACATGCCTGAAGTTTTGAGGGAGAGTGTAATTGGCATGTGACCTGAGATACTGCCAGATAATTGAATGTTCAATTCTCTACCATAAGCCGTCTCCAACATCGTTTTAGAGAATTTGGCAGTACATCCAACCGGCTTCACAACCGCACAGACCACGTGTAACCACGCCAGCCCAGGACCACATCCGGCTTCTTCACCTGCAGGATCGTGTGAAACCAGCCACCCGAACAGCTGATGAAACTGAGGCATATTTCTGTCTGTAATAAAGCCCTTTTGTGGGGAAAAATTCCTTCTGATTGGTTGGGCCTGGCTCCCCAGTGGGTGGGCCTATAACCTCCCAGGCCCACCCATGGCTGCGTCCCTGCCCAGTCATGTGATATCCATAGATTAGGGCCTAATTAATGTATTTAAATTGACTGATTTCCTTATATGAACTGTAACTCAGTAAAATCTGTAAGGAGTGACGCTGGAGAGAAGCAGGTATGGGGAGTTAAACATTTAATGGGGAACAGACATAGAACAAGACAGGAACAGTGTCAGAACACGGGTAACATGGACATATGACAATCAATCCCGAAGCAGGGAACAGAGCTTGGGAACAGGCAGATATAAGGAGGGTAATGACACAAGTAATTGAGTCCACATGAGTCCAATGATCGCTAATGCGCGTGACGGGGGGAAGGCAGGTGTGCGTACTGATGGTGGCTTGAGTGCGTAATGCTGGGGATCCTGGCGCCCTCGAGCGCCAGGGGGAGGAAGAGCGGGAGCAGGTGTGACAAAAATCGTTAGAATTAGTGTTTATTTTTCTGTTCATTTTAATAAATAAATAAATTATGCATGAAAGGTCAAACTGAAATGAATCAATCTCCAGAAATATCAAAAATGAAATATCATCATGGCTGCCTCTCTCCTGCATGAACTTAACACATGCAGTACACCCTCTAGACATAAGATGCTATCATTTCATCAGAGATAAATCATATCATTCAGATTGATTCACACTATGACAGAGCATCAGTCTGTGAACTCTATGGGCTCGGAGAGGCACTTCTCACTATCTTACCTGTTGCTTTGTGGCCTCTCTGCATGTCTGTCTATTCATGGCTGTCACTCTCCTGCCATGATCATAATGGCACCAAACAAAGTCTTAACACATGGAACACACCTTCATGACCCATAATCACTGTGATGAAGTTCAAGACATCTAAGCTGAAAGCACTCAAATCTGCCATCTAGTTGCAAGGGTGGTTTCTCTTTTTTTGACTGGTGGCACATCCATTGCTACCTTGCTGACCCTATGCTGAAGACTAAGACAGTGATTGAGCAAGTAATTCTGTAGCTAGCAAGTATTCTTTGCTTCAAAACATGCACTATTAGTTTTACAAACAGACAGCATTAGCTAGTTAGATAAAACCTGACAACTAAATAGGAATAAATGTTAGTTGTAAAGCTAACTAGCTACAAGCCAGGGGAAAGTTTATAGTTGCTCACGTTCATTCTAACGTATCAAAGTCTATTCACATTCATACATGTTTTAGTTAAACTTTCTTTGTTGTTGCCAACAACAATTACTCTCCCTGTTGCGGTTAGTGATGATGTTGGTGCTGCAAAATGCTTTTTCTCTCACTCTCACACTGCTTGTAACAACCAAGAGTGCAACCTGGTCTCAGAGCATTTTGTATTATTATGTACAAAAATATGAAATACTACATTTAGTATGATATGTTACCTTTGGTATGGTTACATAAGACAGATGTTTACTTAAGGCAAAAATGGAAGTAGGGTGGTTGGTTGGGATGGATGGATGGGTAGGTATATATTGCAAATGTCTAGCAACCCAAAGGTTACGAGTTGGAATCTCCTCAAGGGCAACTTAAGCATTTTAGAAACGTTTCAACTACTTACAACTTTTTATCTACTTTGAAACTCCTTAGCATGTTAGCTAACCTTTCCCCTAACCCAAACCTTAGCTATTTTATCTAACCCTTCCCCTAACCCTTTAACCTAACTATTGACATTTTTGTCCGATACCGATATCTTCCTTGCAAAAAAAAAAACGATACCGATAACCGATATTAAAAATTTTAGCGGCCTTTCAAGCACTCTAGTACAGTTAAATAGTTAACACACACACATGGACGCAGCGGTCTAAGGCACTGCATCTCAGTGCAAGAGGCGTCACTACAGTCCCTGGTTCTAATCCAGGCTGTATCACATCTGGCCGTGATTGGGAGTCCCATAGGGCAGCACACAATTGGCCCAGCGTCGTCCGGGGTAGGCTGTCATTGTGAATAAGAATTTGTTCTTAACTGACTTGCCTGGTTAAATAAAGGTTACACACACACACACACATACACACACACACCACTGACCACTGACCAAAAAGTTATTTTGTTGGCATTTACATATATCCTCATTACCAGTAAAACATCATCAAAACCTATTTCTTTCACTTACTTGCTGTGCTGTTTCGTTGTTCATTTGTTCAGTCGTTTCATTCTCAACTAGGATTTCTATGGAACGCCTTTGGGTCTTTGCGTGTCAAGAAATATACTATTTAACACTGTTTGAAGTGTCAAATGACACTATTTGAAGTGCCAAATAAGCTTGTTGACCAACCAGGACCTAAATATGACTGCACGTCACATAACAATTTAACACGTTCGTACATTTTTTAAAGTAGTTATTACACATTGATTACACTATCACTTGTATTTCATATGTCACAACGATTCATCGATACGTATGCTATGATGCTGGTAAAGTTGTCTCGCGCACCTACAGTACTGGTCATAAAAAAATCTAGCTAGCTCATGGATGCAAACAATGTTCTTCCCCAAAAACATAGCAAAAGGGCATAATCTCTTTCATTAGCTATAGTTCGCTAGCTAACTATGTAGCTAGGTGTCATTATCTAAAATAACCCTAATTTATAAGACAGTTCTTATTTGATTAATGGTGGTCGGACCCATCTATGTGAAGCTAGCCACAATAAGGATTAGCTACAATAGTGGACTTTGCGGTTCGCCTTCAAAATAAAAGTATGGCATAATTCTACTAATTTGTATTCAATTGCATCACTGTCAATTACATACTTTTTGAAGGCAAACCGCAAATTCCACTATTGTGTCTAATCCTTATTGTGGCTAGCTTCACAACAAAAAAATAGGTCTGGTCGAGCCTCACTAGCCAGATGAAGCTAGCTGGCTGCTAACAATGTCAGCTTTGGGCAACAGGGTTAAGTATCTGGCTAGCTATTATTTTCATGAACTGAACTTCAATTTCCATAGGCGAACATCAAGTGGAAACCTTGCTAATACTTACTCACAAGGATTCCTAAATCATTGCTAAAAATAATGTAAATGACTGTAGTTTCTACTGGTCATTGGTTTCAGGCTGGTTGTATTGGTGCTAGCTAGGTACCAAGCTAAAGCTAGCTACCCCAGAAGTTGCGGTCGAACAAATTATGCTTTATTACCAACGCGGTATTGAAACACATCATTCGTGGCCGGTGTTTGCTTTTTTGCTGACTTTTTTGAACAGCTTTGACAGTCTTTTTTGACACACAAACACAAACACCCAAACATAGTATGTATGTTGTGAAGCTAATAGCAGTGAGTCTATTACTGTGTAACATCTGAAAAATAGCACACTTGGTAGTGTGTACTGGTGCGCAACCAGTCGGCAAAAGCCAACATCACCCACGACAGAGAATGGTTGATTGTCAAGGGCAATGAATTCCATTATCTTGGCATTAATGGATTTAGCCTTTGAGTGGTCTCGCTGAAATTTTCTTACTCATTCAAATAACTGCTCGACTTGTTGATTGCTCGATCACTGCAGACATTGTGGGTTAGGTTAAGAATGCTCTGTTGCACATGTAGCGTACATTTTGCAAATTCGTACATATAATACAAATTGTAATTTGTAACATGGGTGTTCTGATTTACTTACAGAATAATACAAAATGCTGTGAGACCAGGTTGGAAAGTGAGAACAAAGCAGTCAGTGGGGGCAGGGGAAGTGACTCACTTTCCAGCAGTGAAGGCCTTTAAAAAAACATATTTTACCCACTTCGTACATTTGGGGAGACATGTCCCCCACATCCTCCTGGCTCCTACGCCCATTATCATAGAGTATTAACTTCTTATATCATCCACCAATTTTGATTGCATTAAAAAATTGTTTTATCAGTATGATGAATGATTAGGCTATAATTACCCTTTATTTATTACAAAAAGTTAATGCGGGCCTACGGCCTTATCTGTCCTTTTTAACAAATTCTGCAGTTCACTCTGCATTCCTTGCCAAATCTGTTTTGTTGAGTAATAGAGGGAAATATGTATGTTTACTTTAAGAAGTTGTCAAATGGCTCCCGGGACTGCATGCGGAAACGTGTTGAAAGTTACCTATGTCTTTGAGAAAACAGCCTGCCAGTTTCATTAGTTTAGTTTGGCCCTGAGCAGAGCCCCATCAACTGTAATCAAGATTTGTAGGTGCACACACTGGTCTTCACTGTGCTCTACAGAACAGCAGCTCCAGCCAAGTGACATCAGCACTAGCTGCTGAAAGAGAGTCAGAGTCCAAGTCCTTTTCTTTCGCATCCTAAATTAAAGCTTCATGACAACACAGGCCCACATATCACACATAACCCAAATTCGTAGCCCGCCCTAACGCATGTAATCTACGATGAACTGCTTAATGGTTACGTTGGCTCATCCCTGATCTGATTTATTTCATAAATTCAACACCATATGAATCATACCACACTGATGTAATCCCATAATCACTACATATCCCGGTTCTGGTCACACTGTGCTGCGGCCTAGGAGGCTGCTTTAGAGTTGGGTGGTGGGTTTGTCTTTGGTTGGGCCATGTGCTTATTACTTACCTGCCTGTCCGTTCCAACCATAGCCCACCGCAGTGCTGCATAGCAGCAAGCTCAGCGTCCATGCCAGTGAGAGGTCCCTGGGGCAGATTTATAGGGGAATTTAGTGTATTATATACGTGACCTTCCGGGGCGTGCATGGCAAGGCTCCCAGGCTAGGTTCATGGTCTATTAACACACTCCCTGTCCGGGTGAGATTACCGGGCTGGCGGCAGAGGATTAACACATAAAAACCCTTATCTAGTGAGTCAACTGTCAAGAATGCGTCCCTCGCCGAGTTTTTGTCAGACGCAGGAGGCGGAGGTTCTGTCGGTCTGTTGCTGGAGAGAGGATGAACCGAAGATGGATACGAAGATAGTGTCTGCTCAGTTATAGGCAACCATTTTCACACTCTCATGTTCACACAAACCGTATCATGCTGGCTCAGATTTTTTTGACTTTTCTAGTATGGTTCCAGCAACTGTGGTGAATGTGAAACCAGGCCAGGGACACAGTACATCTAAGTTTGGCTCAGTAGTGTAATAAGGGATCATTCTCCCAGCTATTCAGAGACTTATTAGCCTGGCCCCAGATCCAGATTAAACCAACATGTCTCACTATTGTTGTATTGCGTACATATTCAGAGGAATTGGCTAAAGCACTTAGATCGTGGACCAGACTTGTGGCTAAGCCTATATGCCCTAGTTTGTCTACCCCGAGGCAGACAGCTTACCCTCTCCTCTCCAGCTTCTGACCTCTGACCACCAGTGTTGACCATCTAGACCAGGCAGCTCCAGCGCTGTTTGGTTTAGTTGAGGTGACACCAAGTATATACAATACATCGAAAGGATGTATCAAAGGGACTTGGTTCCTACATCATTCTATTCAGTCTTCAAGTGCAGGAACACACCAAACGATCATCTCTATATATGTTATCAGAAGAATGAGGGCCAACCAGAGAGAATAAACTCCAAACCAGGGGTTGAAACCGGTTCAGGGAACAGAACAGAAAGATAACCATTTTTGATGAACAGAATCAGAACCGAGAACGAAAGTGATCTATACTGTTCCGGAACAGAACCTTTATTTTAAAAGAACAGAAACTGGTTAATGTTATTTTATATTCTAGGCATTTTTTTCCAGTCCCACAAAAAAACGCCTATGCAAAGCCCTCACTCTGAAACGTATTCCTGTCTGCCTGCCAGCCAGCTGAAAATCTTATCCAGTGTGTGTGTAGGCTACCTGCCCTTTCCCCCTCCGAAGCAAAGTCTAGTAGCCTACTGACGTCACAAACGTGATTCAGAAATTAGGGAGAGAGATTTGTAATTAGAGAAGAATGGATTAACCTTTTCACTGCTAGTTAAGGATACTATAGGTAGCATGTTTCACATTGGATTTATAAACTTCAAAAAGGTAAGACGTGTTTTTATTTTAATTCTGGTGCCGCTTTGCACACACAAGCTTGTTAGCTAGCTAGTTGGCCCAACGTTAAGCCAACTCTGAAGTTCAAAGACATTCAAAGTTCCTTCACAGAAGTCGCTCCTCTATAGGTATAATTCTGTGGGCCTGATTCAGATAACGAATGTCATAACAACAAGATGCCCAGTGCTTCAAGCCAAGCCTCCTCCTCCACCCTCTGTTGCTCTCTGCCCCACTCACAAAATTTCAGTCGCACCTTGCGCCTTACACTCATTTGTCTAATGCGTGTAAATAGCTTGCCCACTCCATAGCAAGCTACTTCATCCATATTTTTTTTATTTTTTATTTCACCTTTATTTAACCAGGTAGGCAAGTTGAGAACAAGTTCTCATTTACAATATTGATTGGTGAAGCAATTTAATGTTGAGCTAAACGTTTAAAAAAATATATATTTAAGAGGTTTCAAATGGAACACAAAGGAACGTTATAAACCATTACATTTTTTGGGTTCAAACCTGTTCAGAACTTTATTAATCTGTTAATAAAGTTCTGAATCTTAATCTGTTCCAACCCCTGGTCTAAAAAGGAAGTTCTCTCAGTGTAGCTTTGAGAGTATACTGTAGCTACTGCCATCTGCGGGTATGTAGTGTGAAGTTGGATTTTGCCCGTAATGCTTATCCAATCCTTTCAGAACTACACAAGTACCTAGGGGATAAGGGTTGTTTCAAACCCCATCACTTTTGTGTTGCAAGTAATAACCCTAACCCAAGTATCATGCTCCAGCCCAATAAGTTATGGGAATCACTCTCTATAAGTCTCTGTGTATCTCTCCTGACAAAGACAAAGTGGCTGTTTGTGTATCTTCATAGTGGGACCGATGAGAGTGTTTTGTCCCTGCTGTTGTTGTCATTGCCCCTGAGTCTGAGGAACATTCACCAGCAGTTTGTTGGGTTCAAGCACAAACATCATCATTAGTAACTTTCACAAACCCCTGGAGCTAATACAACTTCAATAAGTGGCCAACTTTCTCAGCCTCAAATTGCACGTATAAATGTAAATATTACAGTTGAACAACCCCTAGTCTAGTGTTAGGACATGGACTCTCTCTTTCACAGTGTTGGGGAAAGGGAACATTGAGTGGGCCATAATGTCAAAGCTGGTTCGCATCCTACCACCAAATAGAGCGAAACAGTTAGGGCATATAATATAGGTGGGTCTTTCTATAAACTAGGGTACGTACCAGTGAGCATTTCTGGAGCTGTTACAAAGGCATTCATAATTATTAGATTTTTTTCTTCATATGAATACATTACGATATAAAAGGGGAACATACAGGACCAGTCAAAAGTTTGGACACACCTACTCATTCAAGGGTTTTTCTTTATTTGTACTCTTTTCTTCATTGTAGAAAAACAGTGAACACATCAAAACTATGAAATAACACATATGGAATCATGTAGTAACCAAAATGGTGTGAAACAAATCAAAATACATTTTATATTTAAGATTTTTCAAGGAAGCCACCCTTTGCCTTGTTGACAGCTTTTGCACACTCTTGGTATTCTCTCAACCAGCTTCATGAGGTAATAACCTGGAATGCATTTCAATTAACAGGTGTGCCTTGTTAAAAGTTAATTTGTGGCATTTCTTTCCTTAATGCGTTTGAGCTAATCCGTTGTGTTGTAACAAGGTAGGGGTGGTATACAGAAGATTTGGTAAAATACCAAGTCCATATTCTGACAAGAACAGCTCAAATAAATAAAGAGAAACAACAGCCCATCATTACTTTAAGACATGGTCAGTCAATCTGGAAAACTTCAAGAACTTTGAAAGTTTCTTCAAGTGCAGTCGCAAAAAACATCAAGCGCTGTGATGAAACTGGCTCTCATGAGGACCGCCACAGGAAAGGGAGTTCCTGAACATGACCCAGAGTTACCTCTGCTGCAGAGGATATGTTCATTAGAGTTACCAGCCTCAGAAATTGCAGCCCAATTCAAGTATTAGACACATCTCAACATTAACTGTTCAGAGGAGACTGTGTGAATCAGGCCTTCGTGGACAAATTGCTGCAAAGAAAACACTACTAAAGGGCACCAATAATAAGAAGAGAATTGCTTGGGCCAAGAAACACGAGCAATGGTGGAAATCTGTCATCCATTCACGCAGAGTAGGTGAACAGATGATCTCCGCATGTGTGGTTCCCAGCGTGAAGCATGGAGGAGGAGGTGTGATGGTGCTTTGCTGGTGACACTGTCAGTGATTTATTTAGAATTCAAGGCACACTTAACCAGCATGGCTACCAAAGCATTCTGCAGTGATATGCCATCCCATCTGGTTTGCGCTTAGTGGGACTATCATTTGTTTTTCAACAGGACAATGACCCAACACACCTCCAGGCTGTGTAAGGGCTATTTAAGCAAGGAGAAGAGTGATGGAGTGCTGCATCAGATGACCTAGCCTTCACAATCACCCAACCTCAACCAAACTGAGATGGTTTGGGATGAGTTGGACAGCAGAGTGAAGGAAAAGCAGCAAACAAGTGCTCAGCATATGTGGGAACTCCTTCAAAACTGTTCCAGGTGAAGCTGGTTGAGACAATGCCAAGAGTGTGCAAAGCTGTCACCAAGACAAAGGGTGGCTAGTTTGAAGAATATCAAATCTCAAATATATTTTTATTTGTTGAACACTTTTTTGGTTACTACATGACTCCATATGTTATTTCATAGTTTTGATAGCATCACTATTATTCTACAATGTAGAAAATAGTAAAAATAAAGAGAAACACTTGAATACGTAGGTGTGTCCAAAAGTGTGACTGGTACTGTTGATGCATTCAATATAATTAATGAGTTGAATCAGAACCTAGTTGTTAAATCCCTTTCTCATGCTTGGAGTCTTCACAGATTTGGCAAAACTCATGTGATAAAAAAAACACTACCTTTCTC